>NC_057812.1:529543700-529843700 GCF_018294505.1 Triticum aestivum
TAAAGCATAACACCAAAATGATAGCAGTAAATCAGTAAGAGACATCATAGATCGCACCATATCTAGTAAAGTATGATTACAACGTCCGGACACACCATTACGCTGTGGTGTTCCGGGTGGCGTGAGTTCCGAAACTATTCCGCATTGTTTCAAATGTACACCAAACTCGTAACTCAAATATTCTCCTCCACGATCAGATCGTAGGAATTTTATTTTCTTGTTACGATGATTTTCAACTTCACTCTGAAATTCTTTGAACTTTTCAAATGTTTCAGACTTATGTTTCATTAAGTAGATATACCCATATCTGCTTAAGTCATCTCTGAAGGTGAGAAAATAACGATATCCGCCACGAGCCTCAACATTCATCGGACCACATACATCTGTATGTATGATTTCCAACAAATCTGTTGCTCTCTCCATAGTACCGGAGAACGGTGTTTTGGTCATCTTGCCAATAAGGCACGGTTCACAAGTACCAAGTGATTCATAATCAAGTGGTTCCAAAAGTCCAACAGTATGGGGTTTCTTCATGCGCTTTACACCGATATGACCTAAACGGCAGTGCCACAAATAAGTTGCACTATCATTATCAACTCTGCATCTTTTGGCTTCAACATTATGAATATGTGTGTCACTACTATCGAGATTTAATAAGAATAGACCACTCTTCAAGGGTGCATGACCATAAAAGATATTACTCATATAAATAGAACAACCATTATTCTCTGATTTAAATGAATAACCATCTCGCATCAAACAAGATCCAGATATAATGTTCATGCTCAACGCTGGCACCAAATAACAATTATTTAGGTCTAATACTAATCTGGAAGGTAGATGTAGAGGTAGCGTGCCGACCGCGATCACATCAACTTTGGAAACATTTCCCACGCGCATCGTCACCTCGTCCTTAGCCAATCTTTGCTTAATCTGTAGTCCCTGTTTCGAGTTGCAAATATTAGCAACAGAACCAATATCAAATACCCAGGTGCTACTACGAGCATTAGTAAGGTACACATTAATAACATGTATATCATATATACCTTTGTTCACCTTGCCATCCTTCTTATCCGCCAAATACTTGGGGCAGTTCCGCTTCCAGTGACCAGTCTGCTTGCAGTAGAAGCACTCAGTTTCAGGCTTAGGTCCAGATTTGGGTTTCTTCTCCTGAGGAGCAACTTGCTTGCTGTTCTTTTTGAAGTTCCCCTTCTTCTTCCCTTTGCCCTTTTTCTTGAAACTAGTGGTCTTGTTGACCATCAACACTTGATGCTCCTTCTTGATTTCTACCTCCGCAACTTTCAGAATTGCGAAGAGCTCAGGAATTGTCTTATTCATCCCTTGCATATTATAGTTCATCACGAAGCTCTTGTAGCTAGGTGGAAGTGATTGGAGAATTCTGTCAATGACGCAATCATCTGGAAGATTAACTCCCAATTGAATCAAGTGATTATTATACCCAGACATTTTGTGTATATGCTCACTGACAGAACTGTTCTCCTCCATCTTGCAACTACAGAACTTATTGGAGACTTTATATCTCTCAATCCAGGCATTTGCTTGAAATATTAACTTAAACTCCTGAAACATCTTATATGCTCCATGACGTTCAAAACGTCGTTGAAGTCCCGATTCTAAGCCGTAAAGCATGGCACACTTAACTATCGAGTAGTCATTAGCTTTGCTCTGCCAGACGTTCATAACATCTGGTGTTGCTCCAGCAGCAGGCCTGGCACCCAGCGGTGCTTCCAGGACGTAATTCTTCTGTGCAGCAATGCGGATAATCCTCAAGTTACGGACCCAGTCCGTGTAATTGCTACCATCATCTTTCAACTTTGCTTTCTCAAGGAACGCATTAAAATTCAACGGAACAATAGCACGGACCATCTATCTACAATCAAACATAAACAAGCAAGATACTATCAGGTACTAAGTTCATGATAAATTTAAGTTCAATTAATCATATTACTAAAGAACTCCCACTTAGATAGACATCCCTCTAATCCTCTAAGTGATCACGTGATCCAAATCAACTAAACCATGTCCGATCATCACGTGAGATGGAGTAGCTTCATTGGTGAACATCACTATGTTGATCATATCTACTATATGATTCATGCTCGACCTTTCGGTCTCCGTGTTCCGAGGCCATATCTGTATATGCTTGGCTCGTCAAGTATAACCTGAGTATTCCGCGTGTGCAACTGTTTTGCACCCGTTGTATTTGAACGTGGAGCCTATCACACCCGATCATCACGTGGTGTCTCAGCACGAAGAACTTTCGCAACGGTGCATACTCAAGGAGAACACTTCTTGATAATTAGTGAGAGATCATCTTAAAATGCTACCGTCAATCAAAGCAAGATAAGATGCATAAACGATAAACATCACATGTAATCAATATAAGTGATATGATATTGCCATCATCATCTTGTGCTTGCGATCTCCATCTTCGAAGCACCGTCATGATCACCATCGTCACCGGCCCGACACCTTGATCTCCATCGTAGCATCGTTGTCGTCTCGCCAATCTTATGCTTCTACGACTATCGCTACCGCTTAGTGATAAAGTAAAGCATTACAGGGCGATTGCATTGCATACAATAAAGCGACAACCATATGGCTCCTGCCAGTTGCCGATAACTCGGTTACAAAACATGATCATCTCATACAATAAAATTTAGCATCATGTCTTGACCATATCACATCACAATATGCCTTGCAAAAAAAAGTTAGACGTCCTCTACTTTGTTGTTGCAAGTTTTACGTGGCTGCTACGGGCTTAAGCAAGAACCAATCTTACAGGATCTTTCCAACACATTGTGCTTGCCAAAGGATAAAATGTAAAAAGGAAAGGTGAAGATCACCATCACTCTTGCATGAAGTATAAGACAAGAATAAAAGATAGGCCCTTCGCAGAGGGAAGCAGAGGTTGTCATGTGCTTTCATGGTTGGATGCATGAAGTCTTAATGCAAAAGAATGTCACTTTATATTGCCACTTTTGATATGGACCTTTATTATGCAGCCCGTCGCTTTTATTTCTTCCACATCACAAGATCGTATAAAGCTTATTTTCTCCACACTAATAAATCATACACATTTTGAGAGCAATTTTTATTTCTTGCAACGGTGACAACTTACTTGAAGGATCTTACTCAATCCATAGGTAGATATGGTGGACTCTCATGTCAAAACTAGGTTTAAGGATGTTTGGTAGCACAAGTAGCGTCTCTACTTGGTGCAAAAGAATTTGGCTAGCATGAGAGGGAAAGGCAAGCTCAACATGTTGGATGATCCACGACAATATAATTTATTTCAGATGTAAGAAAACATAACCCATTATGTTGTCTTCCTTGTCCAACGTCAACTCTTTAGCATGTCATATTTTAATGAGTCCTCACAATCATAAATGATGTCCAAGATAGTATATTTATATGTGAAAACCTCTTTTTTATTACTACCTATTAATTGCAACGATGACCAAAACTATGTTTGTCGACTCTCAACAACTTTTATTCATCATACTCTTTATATGTGAAGTCATTACTCTCCATAAGATCCATATGATCTCTTTGTTTCTTTTTATTCTTTCTCTTTTATTTTATTCCCTCAAGATCATAGCAAGATAATCACACCCTTGACTCACCACTAATCTTTATTATATATAGCTCACGGACTCGATCATAAAGAAAAACTCAAAACTAGATCATACTAAAACTTTATTCTACTAATTCACACCAAAAGGATTGAACTAAGAAAAGCGGTAAAGATAAAAGTGATGGTGATACGATACCGGGGCACTCCCCCAAGCTTGGCAGTTGCCAAGGGGAGTGCCCATACCATTGTGTTTATGTCTCCTTCTTTGGGGGTGGTGATGTGATATTCTTGGCGATGATGCCCCTCAAGATACGATTCTCTTCCTCGAGCTTATTGACTTGCTGCTTGAGGTCCATTAGTTCCTTACGGAGCTTGCCCGTGATGGCTAAAGCTCCTTTCACGCAAGGATGTTGCATAGCTGCAGGAGAACAAGTAACACTCTTTTTCATATTTTCATAAGAAAGAAATGTAACATTGGAAGGGATGACCGAGTTTGGAATAGCTGAGCTCTGTAGTTCCCCCATCGTGAATCCAGCTTGGAAACTAGAAGTGACTTCTTCATCCTCCTCCATGGCATCTATCCTTTTCAAGTCGGCCTCCATCTCGTCCTTAGTTGATGGCCCAAAGTGGTCAGCATAGCTGTTTGCTCTTGGCCCCGATTTCGGATGAGACACCCGACTCTCCCTGACTGACTCTTGAGAAGACATCTTACTCTAATCTGCAGTCGAAACAACTAGAAACCAAGACAGAAGATATTTGCGTGATAAGGTGGTCAAAACCTTCGGGAGATTATATAATGAATTTTTACCGACCAAAAGAAGTATCGTGCAAGAAAACGGAGTCCGGAGAGCACATGAGGTGCCTACGAGGTAGGGGGCGCGCCCTCCACCCTCGTGGACGCCTCGTGTCCTTCCTGGACTACTTCTTATTTTCCTATTTTCTTAAATATTCCAAAACAGAGAAACATTGCTATTAGAACTGTTTTGGAGTCAGTTTACTTACCGTACCTCATACCTATTCCTTTTCTGAGTGTGAAATGCTTTGGAAAGTGTCCCTTATGTATTCCTCCGGGGCTATGGTTTTAATAACATTAGTTTCAATATTTATAGGATTACCTAAGATATAATGTTTGATTCTTTGACTGTTCACCACCCTCGGATTAGTGACTTCGAAGTTGTTGATTTTTATGGCACTGGAGCGATATACCTCCTCGATAACGTAAGGACTGATACCTCTTCGTCGTATCTTCTTTTCCAAACACTTTTCCCTTGTTTTGGACTCTAACTTGCATGATTTGAATGGAACTAACCCAAACTGACACTGTTTTCAGCAGAATTTCCATGGTGTTCTTTTTGTGCAAAAATAAAAGTTCTTGGAATGACCCAAAAATCAACGGAGATTATTTTTGGAATATATAAAAAATACTGGCGAAAAGATCCACGTCAGGGAGTCCACAGCCTGTCCATGAGGGTGGGGGCGCGCCTACCCCCCTGGGCGCCCCCCTACCTCATGGTCCCCCTGATGCTCCACTGACGTCCATCTTTTGCAAAAGGATATTCCTTTTGTTTTTTATGATGATTGTTTAGAAGCCTTTGAAACACTAAAGAAAGCCTTAATTTCTGCACCTATTGTTCAACCACCTGATTGGAACTTGCCTTTTGAAATTATGTGTGATGCTAGTGATTCTGCTGTTGGTCTTGTTCTAGGACAAAGAGTTCATAAGAAACTGAATGTTATTCATTATGATAGTAAAACTATAGGCAGTGCTCAACAAAATTATGCTACTACTGAAAAAGAATTCTTAGTAGTGGTGTTTGCTTATGATAAATTTAGACCTTACATTGTTGATTCAAAAGTAATTGTTCACACCGATCATGCTGCTATTAAATATCTTACAGAAAGGAAAGATGCTAAACCTAGACTTATTAGATGGGTTCTCTTGCTACCTGAATTTGATTTACATATCACTGATAGGAAAGGAGCTGAGAATCCTGTTGCGCGCCCCGGTGGGTTGTGCCCACCCGGGGTACCTTCCGGACTTCGTTTTTCTACAGCTTGCTTGTTTCCCAAGATAAAAAAAATCTTTATATACCCTCAAACCTGTTGATCACCGTATCACGGAGAAACCTTCTGTTTTCTTTTCTTGCTGCTTTCCTGTCAGATCTGAAAATATGTCGTCCCAAGACTCCGAGGGTGAGAGCTATGTCGCTGATTTCATCGCAAACCCCAAGTCCTATGAGGATCTGGAGCATTATGGCTCGACCACACAGGAAGAGGAAGACCACTATCCTAGGGAGAAGCATGAGACGAGCTAAGATGAAGACGAACCTCAGCTACCTTAACCTAGGGACATGCATGTGGAATTCAAGAAGTCAAGCCTCCCCAATATAGCAAAGAGTCCAAAGGTTCAGTTTATACCTTTTCACCTTTTGCAGGAATGCAAGCAGGACCTCTGTAAGAAGGTACTGGAGCTCGAGTAGGAGGTCGGTGAATTGAAGGAGGAAAATTCCATCCTCAAGCGTAAGCTAAGGAAGAAAGACAAGATCTGTTCTACACCACCACCACCTTCTTCTTCATCACAAAAAGAGAATTGAGTATCAGGTATGGTCACTTGTCGATGCCAAAATCGGCGGATATCGGGTAGGGGGTCCCGAACTGTGTGTCTGAGGATTGAAGGTAACAGGAGGCATGGGACATGATGTTTACCCAGTTTCGGGCCCTCTTAATGTAGGTAATACCCTACTTCCTGCTTGATTGACTTAGATAAGTATAGGGGTTACAAGAGTTGATCTACCTCGAGATCGTAGTGGCTAAACCCTAGATGCCTAGCCTGTACGATTTGTCCTAGCCTCTATGGACTAAACCCTTCGGTTTATATACACACCAGAGGGACCTAGGGTTGTACAAAGTCGATTTACTGAGAAAGGAAAATACACATCTGGACGCCAAGCTTGCCATCCACGCAAAGGAGAGTCCCATCCGGACACGGGGGAAGGCCTCCTATCTGGTATCATTACGGCCCATCTGTTCGGCCCATGACAGATAATCCGGATCCCCGAGGACCCCTGTGACGCCTCCGATTCAACCGTACACTAATCATACATGCAAATGTGTACAATCAAGATCTGGGACTCACGGGAAGATATCACAACACAACTCTAGAGTACAATCCAGGGGCCTCGAGGGCTCAAATACAAGCTCAATA
Source organism: Triticum aestivum (assembly GCF_018294505.1). Lineage (NCBI taxonomy): Eukaryota > Viridiplantae > Streptophyta > Magnoliopsida > Poales > Poaceae > Triticum > Triticum aestivum. The sequence goes on from NC_057812.1 coordinate 529,550,504, forward strand.
CACAAGCGTCAGTAGAAGCAACAATATCTGAGTACAGACATAAGTTAGACAAGACTGCCTTAAGAAGGAAAACAGAAAAGCAACAACGATCGAAGAGGCAAGGCCTGCTGCCTGGGACCTCCTAACTACTCCTGGTCGTCGGCGGCCTCCATGTAGTAGTATCCGCCGGTGATGGCATCTTGCTCCAAGGATCCACCATCTGGTTGCAACAACCGGAAAGAAGAAAGAAGGGGGGGAAATGGGAAGCAAAGCAACCGTGAGTACTCATCCAGAGTACTCGCAAGCATCAGAACTATACTAAGTATGCATTGGTATCAAATGGAAGGATTGTATCTGTGGACTAAACTACAGAATGCCAGAATAGAGGGGAAGGCCTAGCCTATCAAAGACTAGCATCTTCAAGTGACTCCAAGCATCTTGCAGCATGTAGAAGAGTAAAGAAAAGCATTTTAATTAACAAGCATGTCGTAGCAATAACGCCCAGAGATCCTTCCTTGACTCCCTACGAGAAAGCAATCCCGGAGCCATATATCTGAAATATCCATTTCTAGATGTAATAGATCTAGATATAAGTCTGAACGTCTATTACCATGGACACGACTATTAATAGATAATCTTCCCTGCAGGGGTGCACCATGTTTTCCAACACGCTTGATTACTCTAGCCGGACACACTTTTCTGGGTCAATGCTCGGCCTCGGAAGATCAACACGTCGTAGCCCTACCTAGGCTCAACAGAGAGGTCCCCGCCGGTCTACATCCTAAGCACTCCGGGGTCTGGGCCCATCACCGTTACACTCCGGATCATTGCGTGCAGGGCGATACAGGCCACCTCCACTGGGGCACCGACCAGGGCATGCCGCAATGCTGAACTGGATGTCTGACAAAGCTTCGGCTGATACTATGACGTCGAGGCCCATAACTATTCCTGTCTGGTGGTTAGTGCGTAAAGGCCAAAGGCCAACTCAGAACAAATACCCAAACGATAGTTTATTATGAGCTTGCAGAGACGAGCACAGACTCACAATAGATGTGACCCCGTCCAGAATGCCCGGCCGTGCCACGTAATTATCTTGCGGGTGCTCTCCGGGCCCGCCCGACTTTCACCAAGGTCTCATGTAAAGTCAAGGTATCCATGTGTCCAAACATCAAGGGGGAAACCCGAGGAATCACCCTTAGTGGATTCCACTCGATGTAATCATCAAGGTGAACATAAGAGGAACCACCCTCGAGGTTCACACTTGAGGGGTTGCACGACAGAGTCGTATCGAAAGTGGTTAAGGAGGAATTACCCTCGATGACCACGACCGAATAGCTACACTATAGAGTTAGCATTAGGAGTGCATTATGAGGTATCACCCTCGGCACTCGATAGTATCTCTGCAGAGTCGAGCAACAGAGGGGGTGTGATGTGATGTCTTTTGAGTTGTCGGGCTCTGGTCGTCGATCTTGTTGATCGACTCGTCGATGATGAAGTAGTGGCAATAAGGACAAGGTGGGGGGAGGGTCACTAATGGATCACTAACCAACCTATACTAAGAAGTTAAGGATAAGCAGGTAAGTTACAATGAGTTGGTTACAAAAGCAGGTTGTGCATCAGAAAAGGAGCAAACAATAACAGTAGCAAAATCTAATGCAAGCATGAGCAAAAAGGAATGGGCAATATCGGGATGATCAAATGGGGGGGCTTGCCTGGTTTCTCAGGCAAGAAGGAGGGGTCATCGGTGACGTAGTCGATCACAAGGGCATCGGCATCGGTCTCGAGGTCTACCGAAGAGAAAAGGGGGAAGAAACAGTAAATACAAGCAAACATAAGCATGACATGATGATAAGCGGTGCTAGGGGTGTTCTAATGTGGTGCTACACGATACCGGGGAAGGGGGAAAACATCGAGGAAAGTTTCTCCGAAGTTTGGCATTTTCAAACAAACGAACCAGAGGGGGAAGGTTGCATGTTCACTATGCTAGGGACATGTGGCGGATGAATGTACCACGAAATCGGATTCGTCTCATCATTCTGAGCAACTTTCATGTATAAAACTTTTTCATGCGAGTTACGGATTAATTTATATTAATTTCCAAAGATTTAGCAATTTTTCAGAAATCATTATTAATTCTAAAAAAGGTGAAATTGCTATGTGCACCCGGCAATGTGTACACACTAGGGCTACTAGAGGCTGATAGTGGGTCAAGGGGGTCCTAGTTGACCAGTCAAAGTTTGACTGGTCAATAGGGGGTGGGCCCCTTGTCATTTTCAGCTAACTCAACTATCAGGCTTAAATCAGACTAATCAACTATTAATTAAGCTAATTAAGCAAATTAAGTAAATTAATTTGTTAATTAATCATTTTTATTAGGGTTTTTATCATTTATGCCACTAGTTGTGTCCCACTACTCAGTTTTGCCATTAGAAGTTACAACTGCTCAAAAATGCCATCAATCTGTGAGATGCTTGCTCAAAAATGCCATTAGATATCTCAAAAATGCCATCGTTCTGTTAGATGTTTGCTCAAAAATGCCATTAGACATTGTTATTTTTATGTCAAACCCGTTCACCATGTTCTATGAAAAAAATAAGCCTAGACCCACATGTCAGTTATCTCTATCTCACAATGATATGTGTGGCCCCACTTGTTAGGAGTAACCAAGCGAATAATTTTACGGGAAAATAAGAACGCTGTTGGGATCAAGTGGGCCCCATACTTTATTGTAGTGAGATAGAGGGAGAGCTTGCATGTTGGTTCATAGGTATTTATGTCATTATAACATGGCAAAAGAGATTTGAGATCACAATAATGGTGTTTAGTGACATTTTTGAGCATGTGTCTAATGAAGCGATGGCATTTTTGAGCAGTTGAAATTTCTAGTGGCAAAACTGAGTAGTGGGACACAACCGGTGGCATAACTTATAAAAACCTTTTTATTATTTTTAAATGATTTAAGAGGGGCGGGCCCCATTTGTCATCTCCCTAGGGGGGGCGGCCGGGTGGTCGATAAACGGGCGCCAGGCGGCGGCCCGACTTGGCTTCGGCCCAAGCCAACCGCGGCTGAGTTCGTCCAGAGAGACCGCTGGCGAGCAAGCAGCGCCGGCGGGGCGTCGAGTTGGCGTCTTGTGCAGGGGCCAGTAGTGGCCGGCGGGGTGGAGTGGGCGGTCTGGGCGGCGAGCGGCAACGAGAGGCAAGCGGGCGCGATGTGCGGACTGCTGGGTTGGCGGCAGACAAGCGCGGCCACTGCGGCTAGCGCGCAGCGGCCGGCGTCTACGAGGCCGGGCGGCTGTCGGTAGCTACCAACGCAGCGGCGAGGCGAGCAAGAAGGAGCAGTTCAGTAGGGGCTGAGCGAGGTGAGCACGGGATGGGCGGCGGGGAGCTCGAGCGCACGAGGGGGAGGGCGCGGGTGACCGCGTTGAGCGGCGGTAGCCAGGTCCGCGGGCACGCATGACGGTGACAGGAGGAAGGGGAGAAAGGGGATGGCGGCGCTCACTTGCGAGCAGGGAAGAGGGCGACGAGGCGCGTTGGCGTCAGTGAGGGAGAGGCGGTGGAGCAGCGCCGATGAGGTGGCAGAGCACGGCGGCAACGAGGCGACGCCGGGGTGGGTGTCGGCGTTGGAGGTGAAGGGCAGCATGGGATCGAGTCCCTCCCCAATCCAGAACCAGGTGTGGGGGCGCTAGGGAGGAGGTCGATGCGTCTGACGAGGGGGCGGATCTTCGAGCGGCGGCGGCGATTGGCGGGGCCTATCGGGGTTGGCCCGATCCGATCGAGAGGGGGGAGAGAGGGGAGCCCTTAAGGGAGAGGCGATCGTGCGGGGGGAGTGGGGACATATGTTCGGGCTTGGCCATGGTGAGGGAGTGGGGGGTTATGCATGGGGTGAGTGGGGCATGTGGGTCGACCTGGGGTTACCTGGGCCGAGGCCCGGTGAGGGACGGGGGCCTCTTCCTTTTTTTGGCATCTTCTTTTCTTTTATTTACGTATCTTAAATTTGAATCTGGAACCGTCTTTGAATCAACGCTTGCTTAAAAACAGTAAAAATAGATGACATGGCACCATTAGCATGGTTACTGTTTCATAATTATCCGTGTGTTACAATTATCCTCCACTACAAGAAATCTCGCCCCAAGATTTAGGATGTAGAAGGAAACAGTTCAAGGTATTAATCACGTAGGCGATCCTCGCGTTCCCAAGTGGCTTCATCTTCAGAGTGATGCGACCACTGGACCTTGAGGAACTTGATCGCCTTCTGACGTGTGCGGCATTCAGCTTGGTCGAGAATGAAAACCAGATGCTCTTTATAGGAGAGGTCCTGTTGCAACTCGAGCACTTCATGGTCCACTTCTCAGATTGGGTCCTTGAAGGAGCGACGGAGCTGTGACACATGGAATACATAGTGAACTGAGAAAGGTTTGACGGTAGTTCCAACTAGTATGCCACTTTTCCACGCCTTCGAGAATAGTGAAAGGACCAATATAGTGAGGAGCTAGCTTGCCCTTGATCCGGAAGCGGTGAGCACCTTTCATCGTCGTGATTCGAAGATAAGCCTTCTCACTAGGTTGGTAGACCATGTCTTTGTGATGATGGTCATATTGACTTTTCTAACGTGACAGAGCAGTCCTGAGATTCTCGTGAATAATGCGGACTTGTTCTTCGGCGTGTTGGATAATATCCAGACCGAAGGGGACGTTCCCCAGTTTCTGACCAGTTTAGAGGGGTTCGACACTTTCGTCCATATAACACTTCGAAGGGGGCCATCTTCAGACTAGCTTGATAGCTATTGTTGTAGGAGAACTCAGCATACGGGAGAGATTCCTCCCATTTCTTGCCAAAGGAAATAACACAAGCTCGAAGCATGTCTTGGAGAACTTTATTGACGTGTTCAACTTGTCCCTGCGACTGAGGGTGAAATGCGGTGCTGAAAGATAGATGAGTTTCCATAGCTTCTTGGAAACTTGCCCAGAATCTTGAAGTGAATAAGCGGCCACGGTCTAAGCTGATTGCTAGTGGAATACCATGGAGTGAGACAATTCTAGACATGTAGAGAGTTGCCAACTGACTAGCAGTGATCGTCTCTTTGACGGCCAAAAAATGTGCAACTTTGGAAAGCCGGTCAATGACAACAACTATATCATCATTACCCTTATGCGATTTGGGAAAACCAGTGACGAAGTCCATTTCAACATGGTACCATTTCCATTCAGGAATAGAGATAGGTCGTGGAGTTTTAGCAGGCCTTTGATGTTCTGCTTTGATACAATGAAAAACGTCACATTCAGCAACATAGCGAGCAATGTCTTGCTTCATGTTTGACCACCAGAATCTCTGACGAATGTCTTGGTACATCTTGGTACTACCCGGATGAATAGAAAGAGGTGGATCATGAGCTTCTTTCATAACTTCCCGAATCATATCCAGATTGTCCTTTGAAGGAACAACTAGACGATCTTTGAAGAACAAGGTGTCATCATCTTCAACAGTGAAGAACGAGGGCCTTCCTTCTGCGAGGTAGCGCTTAATCTTCTCAACTTGAGAGTCATACTTCTGCAGTCTCGTGATGCTCTCCACGAGATCTGCTTTGACAACCATGGTATTGAGGTAAGCCTGGTAAATGACATGGAGGTTCATCTTGCGGAACTCCTTGGGAGGGGGAGTGAGGGCACCCGCAGGAACAATATGGAGGTTCAGCTTTCTGAATTCTTCAAGAAGCAAGGGATGAACTTTGCAAACCTCAAGATGGTTGCAATATGTCTTGTGGCTCAAGGCATAAGCCATTACATTAGCCTTGCTTGGCGTATAGGAAATAACCAAGTCAAAATCTTCTACCATCTCCATCCATCTCTGCTGACGGAGGTTCAGGTCTGGCTGGGTAAATAGATACTTTAGACTTTGGTGGTCGGTGAAGATCTCAGAACAATTACCAAGAAGGTAATGTCGCCACTGTTTCAGTGCATGTATGACTGCATCAAGCTCGAGGTCGTGAACTAGGTAGTTCTCTTTGTGAGGGTGCAACTGACGAGAGGAATACGCAATCACTCTGTGCTCTTGCATTAGGACATGGCCTAATCCTTGTCGCAAAGCGTCGCAGTAAATGACAAAATCCTTCTTAGTATCGGGAGGAGCTAGCACTGGGGCAGAAGTCAGCCTGTCTTTGAGTGTCTAGAAACTTTCCTAACACTTTTCTGTCCAATCGAACTTGACGCTCTTGTGAAGCAGACCAGTCAGGGGCTTTGCAATCTTGGAGAAGTTCTTGACAAATCAACGGCAATAGCTGGCGAGTCCGAGAAAACTTCTGACTTGTTTGACATTCTTCGGAGGAGTCCTATCGAGAATAGCTTGAACTCGCTCAGGGTTGATGGCAATTCCATCCTTGGAGATGACATGCCCAAGATAGGTCACTTCGGGTAGCCTGAATTCACACTTAGAATACTTGGCATATAGTTGATGTTCTCGAAGCCTTTCCAGAACAAGTCGAAGGTGTTCAACATGTTCTTCTTTATTCTTATAATATACCAGGATATCATCCAGATAGACCACGACAAACTTGTCGAGGTATTCCATGAATATATAGTTCATCAATCAGGACAACGTTGTTGGAGCATTGGTTAAGCCAAAAGACATGACGGTGTACTCGTATGAACCATAGTGATTTACGAAGGTGGTTTTGGTAATATCTTCTTCACGAACACGTATCTGGTGGTAACCCAACTTCAAATCAAGCTTTAGAGAATACTAAGGAACCAGCAAGTTGATCATACAGGTCATTGATTCTGGGAAGCAGATACTTGTTCTGAATTGTTGCCTGGTTGATAGGTCAGTAATCTTGGACCAAATGATTCGTACCATACTTCTTCTTGACAAAGAAGGAAGGTGCTCACCAAGCAGATGAACTAGGATGAATGAAGCCCTTGCTAAGAGATTTGTCGATTTCCTCCTTAAGCTCAAAGAGTTCATGCAGAGATATCTTGTATGGCCACTTGGCAATAGGAGTAGTGCCTAGCTTCAAGTCTATGATGAATTCGACAGCTCTAACAGAGGGTATTCCTGGAAGTTCATCTGAAAAGACATCTTCAAAATCACGAACAACTGGACTATTCTCTATTCCCTCAAGAGGTGAATCATTCAATGCATTCAGAATATAAATCTGATTCTAGGCATCCTGAGCTGTTCGAGCTGAGTATTGCACTGTCTGGCCAGAAGGGTGTGTAAGTTGGAGTTTCTTAGTGGCACAGTCGATCAAAGCATTATGGGCTGTCAACCAATCCATACCAATAATGATGTCTATGTTGGATGGTCCGAGTATAATGACAGAAACCGGAAAAAGTAGACCTCCAATCTCGATTTGGTTGTGAGGGCTTACCATTGAGGTTTGCCACTTGGATCCCGGAGATTGAACCGCTAAAGGAGTGGGTAATTTCTCCATGTATAACTCATGTGATTGAGCAAATTGTTGGGACACAAAAGCATGTGATGCTCCTGAATCAAAGAGAATAGAAGCTGGCACTGAATTAATGCGAAGGGTACCCATCACAATTTTTGGGCACTCACAAGCTTCGTCAATTTTGACATGGGTGACTTGACCACCACTCAAAGTAGGCTGTCTGGCACTACAATTTCTGATAGGATAGTTTTGACGGCCCTTCCCAGGGCCAGCAAGAGGATGTGAAGCATTTTGGGGTTGACCCTAGCGGTAGTTGAGAGCAAGGTGCCCTGGCTGTCCACACTTGTGACATAAACCATCATTATGGGAAGGAGCTACAGCATTGGACTGTCCGCCCTGAATCGTTAGTTGTCTCGGCGGCGGAGGCAAACGAGGTGCAACATAAGACGACCTTGGTGTTGGAGCAGGTTGGTGATGAACATTGTGTAGGATCCAGACTCGACGTTTTTGATCATTCTGACTCGAGGATGGACCAACATCTCGAGTACGCTTGAGAGATTCCTGGTACTCAGTCAGACCAGCTTTAGTTCAGAAAGCTTGGCTGACAAGCGTCACATACTCTACGCAATCATGAGCAACAAGTGCGAGCTTTATATCGAGACGTAGTCCTTCATGGAATTTCTCTTGCTTGCGAGCGCCAGTGCAGACGTCATCTGCAGCATAGCGAGATAATTTAAGGAATTTCCTCTAGTATTCATCCACGGTCATTGTGCCCTGTGAGAGTTTGCGAAACTCCTTCTTCTTCTAGTCCATTAGACCTTGGGGAATTTGCCGTGCATGGAAGGCTAACTGAAATTCCTGCCAAGAGGTTATAGTCTCTGCAGGCAGCATACACCTGTGGCTTTCCCACCATTGAGCAGCTAGACCCTTCACGTGGAATGTCGCAAAGGTGACGTAACTGGCAGGGGCAACATTAGCTGACTCCATCTCAAACAAGATGTCATGAAGCCAATCATCAACATCCATAGGGTTGGTGGAGTTGCGAAAAATGGACGGGTTGAGGCGCACAAATTCTGGCAGTGTTGTTGGGGCAAGCTGTTGATGACCATTCTGGTTTGGAAACTGAGCCATTACTCTAGTCATAAACTGACGATTCATCTCAAACTGTTGCATCATTGCGGAAATATAAGGTGGAGGTGGAGGATTGTCAGCCATCCTACTAAAGACATTAGGGAGCAGTTTTAACAAGAGGTTGGAGCAGGTGTATGGAGTCATTGACGATGTAACTTGAACAATGAGTAGGGGCGCAGTATGTAAAAAGCAATAGTCATTAAAAACATATAGATACATATACAGAGCCAATTACACGTTGTTAGTATGAGTTCAGACAAGAGAATCATCCTAGACATACTAGGCAGCACACTTGCACGCGATGGAAGGTTACAACAACGGGACATATCATAGGCTACATCAACGTCGGAGAAAACCACTAGAGCGACGAATCTGCAGGGGATGATGCAGGGTGCCCTCGATAAAAGGATCCTACGGCTCGTGAACAAAGTGAAGCAGATCCTAGCTCCCAATTCAAGAAAGACATAATATAAATCTCTGGATGGATGCGATCACGAGAACCTAGGATAGAGTTAAAAAATCATTTAACCTGAATAGAAGAGATAACAGAGTCCTAGAGTATAGAAGAGGAGTAAAGGATCCTAATCCCACCCGATGGCGACGTGGGCTTGTAAGCCACACAGCCATGTTAGTAAAATTGTTTTGCAATGACTAGACTCAACTTCAGCCAAGGAGTTGGAAGGGGGTTCCTACAGGCAATCGAATCTGATACCAACTTGTGACGCCCCCGATTCAACCGTACACTAATCATACACGCAAATGTGTACAATCAAGATCAAGGACTCACGGGAAGATATCACAACACAACTCTAGATACAAATTAAAATAATAGAAGCTTCATATTACAAGCCAAGGGCCTCGAGGGCTCGAATACAAGCTCAATACACAAGCTTCAGTGGAAGCAACAATATCTGAGTACAAACATAAGTTAGACAAGACTGCCTTAAGAAGGAAAACACAAAAGCAACAATGATCGAAGAGGCAAGGCCTCTGGCCTAGGACCTCCTAACTACTCCTAGTCGTCGACGGTCCCCATGTAGTTGTATCCGTCGGTGATGGCATCTAGCTCCAAGGATCCACCATCTGGTTGCAATAACCGGAAAGAAGAAATAAGGGGGAAAAGGGGTAGCAAAGCAACCGTGAGTACTCATCCAAAGTACTCGCAAGCATCAGAACTATACTAAGCATCCATTGGTATCAAATGGAAGGGTTGTATTTATGGACTGAACTGTAGAATGCCAGAATAGAGGGGAAGGCCTAGCCTATCGAAGACTAGCATCTTCAAGCGACTCCAAGCATCTTGCAGCATGTAGAAGAGTAAAGAATATCATTTTAATTAATAAGCATGTTGTAGCAATAACGCCGAGAGATCCTTCCTTGACTCCCTACGTTAAAGCAAACCCGGAGCCATATATCTCAAATATCCATTTCTAGTTGTAATAGATCAGGATATAAGTATGAACGTCCGTTACCGTGGACACGACTATTAATAGATAATATTCCCTGCAGGGGTGCACCACGTTTCCAACACGCTTGATTACTCTGGCCGGACACACTTTTCTGGGTTAATGCCTGCCTAAGAAGATCAACACGTCGTAGCCCTACCTAGGATCAGTAGAGAGGTCCCCGCCGGTCTACATCCTAAGCACTCCGGGGTCTGGGACCATCGCCCGTTGCACTCCGGATTGATGCGTGTAGGGCAATATAGGCCACCTCCACTGGGGCGCCGACCAGGCCGTGCCGCAATACTAAACTGGATGTCTGACAAAGCTTCGGTTGATACTACAACATCGAGGCCCATAACTATTCTCGCATGGTGGTTAGTGCATAAAGTCCAAAGGCCAACTCAGAACAAATACCCAAACCATAGTGTATTATTAGCTTGCAGAGATGAGCACAGACTCACGATCCATGTGACCCCGTCATCCCGTATCATGGAATTATGACAAGGGTCCAGAATGCCCGACCGTGCCACGTAATTATCTTGTGGGTGCTCTCCGGGCCCGCCCGACTTTCACCAAGGACTCAAGTAAAGTCAAGGTAACCGTGTGTCCGAACATCAAGGGGATAACCCGAGGAATCACCCTCGGTGGATTTCACTCGATGTAATCATCAAGGTGAACATAAGAGGAACCACCTTGAGGTTCACACTTGAAGGGTTGCATGATAGAGTCGTATCGGAAGTGGTTAAGGCGGAATCACCCTCGGTGACCACAACCGAATAGCTACACTACATAGTTATCATTAGGAGTGTGTTATGAGGTATCACCTTCGGCACTCGATAGTATCTTTGCAGAGTCGAGCAACAGAGGGGGCGTGATGTGATGTGAGGTGTCGGGCTCTGGTCGTCGATCATGTTGATCGACTCGTCGATGTTGAAGCAGTGGCAACAAGGACAAGGTGGGGGGAGGGTCACTGATGGAACACTAACCAACATATACTAAGCAGTTAAGCATAAGCAGGTAAGGTACAATGAGTAGGTTACAAAAGCAGGCTATGCATCAGAAAAGGAGCAAACAATAACAGTAGCAAAATCTAATGCAAGTATGATAGAAAGGAATGGGTGATATCGGGATGAACAAAAGGGAGGCTTGCACTACAATAAAAAGGCACTTCCATGATGATACGTGTTTGTCACAGTACGTCACGTTTTCTGTCATGCATATATATCCATGACATTTTTATGATAGAATCAAGATAGTCATACCTGTGCTGTTGTAGAAGTGTTCCATGACATTACCAAAATTATCATCACAGAAGTTTCCACTTCCACGACGATAAATTGCGCATCACAGAAGTGCTTTCGTGAAGGGTGACCAACACGTGGAATCCACCGCAACGGGTCGCCGTTAAGCTATCGGGTCCGGCTTTGTGAAATTTCCACGTGTAAAATTCTGATTGGCCGGAGGAAACATGAGTCAGCTCGTCTGTGGGTCAGATAGATGCCTATGATATGTCAACACTTAAGATGGCCCACCACTGGCCCATTTAGCTTACAAAGGCCGGTCCGTTTGACTTGGTCAATAGTTAGCAGGCTGCCCCATGAAATGCCTGTTAATGGTTTCTTCGCAAATAGCCCATTTTACGGCCCGATAACTCACGACCCGTTAGGGCCTACCTGAAATCGGCCCAACAACGTCATGTGGGCCATCGAATATAACACCAGCCCGTTTCCCTTTCGGCCCATGTATGGCCCACGATGTCTTTCGGCCCATATGAGGCCTTCGTATATTTAGGCCCTTTAGAGGCCCACAGTGACTCTAGCCCATAATGAATAGTAAATTTCTTTGTACCCGTTAAAGGCCCATGATTCACATGGGCCATTTCCGACCCGTGTTAGCATTTGGCCTACTGACGGCCAATACGTTCTTGGGCTACTTTCCGGCCCTCGATTACTTTCGTCCCGTTACTAGCCTGTTCCCCTAATGGGCCAAATTTGGCCTGTGGCAAGAGTCGCCCCATGGCAAGAGTCAGCCCGTTCCTGGCCTGTTAACCCGTTGCGCCGTTTCCAGCCCATCCTATATTATGGCCCATTAACAATCCGTTATGCCTGTGACAGAATTAAGACTTTGCTGTCCTCCGGCCTGTTAACGGCCCGTTACCATGTTGGGTCGATACCAATTAGGCCCATTTACGGCCCATGTTGACCCATTTATCCGATGGCCCGAGGCCCACCGATTCTACGGCCCTGTTGGAGGCCCATTTATAGACGACCCATACGACGCCCATGGATCCTACGGCCCGTAGCAGGGTCAAGGTTACCACGGTCTGGATATGGCCCATGGTTGTTGCGGCCACTAGAAAACCAGGGAAAAAGAAGACTAGAAAATAAATAAGCCCAAAACTAACACCAGGCTATTAAAGCGACTGCACATATTACATCCACTGGGCATCAAAGATTGCCACCAGTGCAAATATAGGGAACACCCTACACTATACAAAAATGGCTTGCTGTTTTCTTCAGCCGGTGGCTACATGTTAAGAACAAATTTTGTATCGCATCAAAACAAATTACAACTATTAAACAAAAGGAAGGTTGGCATAAAAGTTAACAGTCTGGCAGATAAATGCACCACCAGAAGTTCACAAGCTCAGTTAATTTACCTGACTGTTACGTTTTCATGTTGTATTGTCTGATGGAGCACCATAACCTTCGCCTTCAGTTCTCCTAGGCTCCTGAACAACATAGCAAATGTCTGATAGTTTGGTTTCAAAACCATGCATATCTTGACAACATCGAACAATGTCTCTCCTTGTTTCACAAAGGGTCTCTGTTAGGGAATGGTCTTGTGTCTGGAGTGCAGATACAACATTGTTTTGAGCTTGCATATCTTGATCATGAGGCAGTTTGGACGAGATTGCCTTGAAAATCAAGCCAGTATTACGCAGGAACGTGCTTTTGACACTGTTAGTGGACAGGTACTAACCCACTGCAGCAAGAGCTGACATTGCGGTTATAGTTGCCTCGCGCACCTTCAGGTGGTGGTTCCACCATTTTTCCATAGCTCGCTGAAAAATTGTGGTTTTACATTAGTACTACCAGAACAGAAGATATTAAGGAGGCAGCAAAACCGAACAAGATAGCTTTGGTCTATATATAGAACTTATTCTGGTGAACCCATGTAACATAATAGTTGTACTTTATTGCAAAGTACATAATAAAACCAGGTTCCAAACATATGACCCTGTACCATCGCTAATGTATTGTCTATTTCTTCACATTGTATTAAGGGCTGAGGATAAAGAGACGAAGTTTGTAATACGGTAAGCATAGTATGACATCATTCATATCACAAAACAAGTGAGAACAGACAAACATGCAATTGTAACGTTGTGTGGGCAAGTCTAGCACGAAACTAGATTACAGGTCAAGATCAAAGAAACATCACTCCTCTCTTTTAAACCTTGTAAGGTGCAATGATACTCTAAGACAATTGTGTATAAAATTGAAAAGAGTAATACACATTGGCTACAAACCATGCAGTTCAAGGCACAAGTCGGAGTAAGTAGTAGTTAAAAGGCATGAGGATTAAGGACTTACAACAATGGCTTTGACTGGTGTAGTCATTCCCTTCTTCTTGCTGGTGTGACAGTCCTTGAAGATTTCCACAACATTTGGATCAGGTACTTTTTAGTCCTTGCGGGCTTTCCTCTGCATTTGGAACAAGTCAATATAGATCTGATAATATGGTACAACGAAAAGAGTGAAACAACAGCTAATTACAAGAGCCTCGCAGCGTGCAATATAGCTACGAGATCCTGTCGTCTGTCGGAATTTCACTTTCGTACGGTTGGCCTTGTTCTTTGAATAGTTCACCTACAAGAAGATAGATTTGTGTGGCACATGCATAAATAGGACTTCAACATGTGATCTGATCACATATATATAATGTACCTGATACTTCTGATCGGACCAGTGTTTAACGAGGCCTCTCCAGTCTGCATCAGATATATTTTCCATTGGAGATGTTTGGGCAAGTTCACTGTTCGCCTTGCCTTCAAAGTGAGTTTTCCTCAAGTTATACCGATATTGTTGCAGAGCAGACTTGAAAACAAGGGTGCAAGCTTGTCTGTTTGCATCATCTTGGCTATCCAACTTGAACCTCATCTGTTGAAAATTATGGGAGTCTCATTATCAGCAACCTAGAAAGTATTGGACAGAGCAAGACGACATTACTAGTTTCCATACATAACCATACTTACAGATAAATGGTCGAGGAAGGTGTTGAACTGGGTTTCATCTTTGTCATTCCTACTGGATCCATGTTGGGAGGATACGTACATGACACCTAACAGCAACCGCTGCCTCTGATACTAACTTGGTTGACTCTATAGCTTCACGTGGGCTTTTTAATCCTGCCTCAAAATGGATCTCCATTCTTCCTCCTCTAGATTTAGTTAACCTCGGAGTGACAATAGTCGGGACACTTCCTGGTGATGACCGTAGTTTGAGGAGTTCATGTATTCACTATGTGATAATGCTTTGTTCCGGTTCTCTATTAAAAGGTGGCCTTAATATCCCTTAGTTTCCAATAGGATCCCGCTGCCACGGGAGGGTAGGACAAAAGATGCCATGCAAGTTATTTCCATAGCACGTATGACTATTAATGGAATACATGCCTACATTATATTTATGAATTGGAGCTAGTGCCATATCGCCTTAGGTTATGATTGTTATATGATGAATATCATCCAACAAATCACCGATCCATGCCTACAATTTTCCTACATATTGATCTTGTTGAGTTACTATTGTTGCTGTTACTATTGTCACTACTACAAAACTATTACTATCACTGTTACTGTTACTGTTGCTGCTATTACTACTATCAAAACTATCACACCACTTTGCTACTGATCACTTTTCTGCAGATAATTAATCTCTAGGTGTGATTATTGACAACTCAACTGCTAGTACTTGCAAATATGCTTTGGCTCCCCTTGTGTTGAATCAATTAATTTGGGCTGAATACTCTACCCTAGAAAACTATTGCGACCACTTATACTTGTGGGTTATCAGCGACACACAAATGATCTTCCTACCTAGCACCCACGTGTAGTTGTGACTATAACAAGCTGCTCAAATATAGCAAATGATACCTCAAATGCACCAGAAAATCGAACCATAGGGTACAATGGTGATTTCTTACCGTGGAAAACAATTTGGAGGTGAAACGATGAAATCTTGCTTTCATTCCAACAAAAATATGTTGTTAGTTCATGTAAATGTTTTCAAATAGCACACGGTTCACTCTTGAAAGCCGTGTGCCTACCAAACCGTGGCCGATGCCCCCCTTGCTGTGCGCATGATCTGAGTCGTGCATTCTGATTGGCCGGAACCCAAACCCCACGGATCATACGTCTGCACCATTGAATGCTCCCAGATCATACGGCAATCCTCATCACTCATGATAGCAAATGCAGTTCGGCTAGGATTTGATTTATATGCCAAAATGCATTGTAAATGCCAAAAATATGTCTTAAATATAGCACACGAGACCTGAAATGCGCCATCAAATCAAACCTTGGTATAATGGTGTTTTCTTACTCCTCTAAATTTAGTTAACCTATCCAGCATTATCCCTAATGTTTGTTTCCTCTTGCACCTAGGTGCTAGTCCAACAACAAACATAGGAAGTGTTAGTGTACATCAAAATGTGAGACTACATATAAAGGAGCATGCAACTGTAACTTGACTCCAACAACTACCTTCTTGCTGTTGGAGCTCACAAAGTTCATCTGATCTTGCCAACTCATCTTGTGTGAAGAGTGCTTTGAAAGTAGTGTCAGGTGGCAAGGGAGCTTGGGAACGTGCTGCTAGATGAGTTAATCAACGAGTAAATCGTGTAGGTGGTGGTACTGTGGAAGGTGTTGCAACAACTAGGGTTGTCTCTGCTTGTTTGGTGGAAGCTATTTGTTTCTGTTTGGCTTGTTCTGCAGCTCATGTAGCACAGGATACCCTGTCGGTACAATTTTCCGCTGGACTTTGACCTTCTATTGCACCATCAGTACCAGCAGAATCTGCATGATTGTTCTGCTTCCCTTTCCCTGTCGTTTTGTCTTGCTTCCTCTTTCTCTATGCCATGTTAAGTCAAGCCTACAAGAAAAACGAATAACAAATTAGTTCTTCAGAACAAATGTACTTTGATGTAAGAACATGGTGTGATACACAGATATTGTATGTTCTAGAAACAGGAACACGTGTCTTAGTCACAAGTATAATGTGTAAAGTAAACAGATGAAATTCAACAAAATTAGAAGCAATACAAGCTAGACATCATACATAACATGCAACCACATATAACAGTGCCAAGTTAGAGGGAGCATCTGTGATGGTGCACTAGGGGAGACGTGCTCAACACCAACACATCTACGTTGAGTGTCTATGCATGTGTTGTCTTGTAAATCATCTTGGGGGGATGGAGGAGTAGAATCTGTAGAGGCCCTCCATTTGGAAGGAGCACCTTCATCCGCTGCCTTTCTAACTTCCTTCCGCTTTATTGATTTTGAATTGTCATGTAAAACCGACAAGAAAAAGCAATAAAATACACTCTTCAGAACTCATTCGTGCATGATACTAACAATCACTACTTTGATGTAAGGCAAACACATGATTGCGGGATGGAATAATACGAAAAACAAGACGACATGGCATATTCACAACTATTTGTGTAAACTAAACAGAAACCATTTCACCGAATAAGAAGCAATGCAAGCTAGACACCACGTGAAAGATGCAACCAATATGACTCTGCCATGTTAAAAGTGTCCCATCATAAACGGCATTTCAACAAATTAGAAGCAGTGCATGCTATAAATCACATCAAAGATGCAACTAATATCACAATGCATATACTGAAGGTGTCTCGTCATATTTATTTATGCGGGATACAAAAAAACAATAGTTTTATGTGAGGACATGCTTCATAGACAGATGTACTATGTACTAAATACAGGAAGACATGTCACATTAATAGGTATAATGTATAAGCTAAGCAGAATACCACATGCAGTTTAACCAGATTGGAAGAATTACAATCTAGACACCATATGCAACATGCAACCACATATCACGCTGCCAAGTTAGAGCAAGCACTACAGAGCTACGTTCACTATATTCATCTAGCCTTGCTGTTTCTTGAGAATCCTGTCGGGAGGCTGACGCTGCATTCTTTAAATGAGGATTAATCCACTTGCCCGACTGCCTCATCATAAGTGATTGATGAGGTATACACAAGAACATTAGTTTGAGGTAAGAACATGGTTAATACACAGATGTACTAGTATGTACCAAAAACAGAAAGGCATGTCATATTCAAAGGTATAATGTGTAAGCTAAGCAGATGCAATTTAACCAAATTGGAAGCAATACAAGCTAGACATCCGGCTGGAGTGGTGAGCATGATCATCTAGGACATGAGAGCCTGGTGGGAAGCGGGCTGCTTCGCCACCATCATGGCTTTTTAGTTGGCTTCCAGGTGATGCCTCTGTTTGCTAGGCTTGTCACTGGCTCGGCCAGTGCCCTAACTAGCTATTTGTCTTCTGGTGGTCACGAGATGGTGGTTCATGTAAAAAATATATTTCCTTATCTTATTGAATACCGACTTTGGCCTTTCGAATACAAGCTAGACACCATATGGAACAGGCAACCACATATGACACCATGAAGTTAAAGCAAGCACCTGGGATGGTGATTCATTGCGAGCGAGGTCATCAACTCCAGAACTACGTTTACCGTGTCCATCTGCTGACACTTCACCTATTATAAGGATGAAATGTGTCTGGCCTATCCGCGTACGACGCTGGAGTGACTTCTCTCCTTTCTTTTTTGCTTCTCTCATAGCAGCAAAGTCTGAAATAAACTTGCATAAAAACACAATAGTGAGAGTATGGGTAAAGTGTGTGCAGAACTAGTGCACTGTAAAAGTAGCAGAGAGCAGGTGGCTGAAAAATAAATGACAGGAGACATATGATAGCTCTACAACATTGCATGGCAAACAAAATTAGATTCTACTCTGTATGATTTTGTAATATATGAGCACAGGAAATGCAGGTACTCCTCCAGCACACCACCACATGTGGTCATATCAAGATAACAGTCGACTGGAAATAAATGGGCCAGTCGATTTTTTTAATGAACCGTCCGATCTATAAGGAACGGGCAGATGGCCTTCGTCTACCTCCCGCCAGTTACTGTTGACGATCTTTCTCGAACCGCTAGCGACCACCGGCCTAGACCCCTGCCTCCGCCGCCCTGCCCTCCCCTCGACCTCTGTAACGCCCTCGATGCGGCTATATCTCCCACATGTCGAAGCACGACTTAGAGGCATAACCGCATTGAAAGCAATGTCGCAAGTGAGGTAATCTTCACACATCCCATGTAATACATAAGGGAAAGAGATACATAGTTGGCTTACAATCGCCACTTCACACAATTACATGAATAAACCATTACATCATCCACATACAAACAAGGTCCGACTACGAAACCAAAATAAAAGAAGACTACCCCAAATGCTACAAAGATCCCCGATCGACCCCAACTGGGCTCCACTACTGGTCAACTAGAACGAATCAACACAAAGGGCAAGATCTTCATCGAGCTCCTCCTTGAGCTTGGTTGCGTCATCTGCATGGTTTAACGGCACCTGCAAGTTGGTTTTGGAAGTATCTGTGAGTCACGGGGACTCAGCAATCTCGCACCCTCGCGAGCAAGACTATTTAAGCTTATAGGTAGGGTAAAAGATATGATGTGGAGCTGCAGCAAGCGACTTGCATATATGGTGGCTAACATACGCAAAAGAGAGCGAGAAGAGAAGGCAAAGCACAGTCGAACAACTATGATCAAGAAGTGATCCTAGAACAACCTACGTCAAGCATAACTCCAACACCGTGTTCTCTTCTCGGACTCCGCCGAGAAGAGACCATCACGGTTACACACGCGGTTGACGTATTTTAATTAAGATCAACTTCAGGTTTTGTACAACCGGACATTAACAAATTCCCATCTGCCCATAACCGCGTGCATGGCTTTCGAAAGTTCAAATCCCTATAGGGGTGTCCCAACTTAGCCCATCACAAGCTCTCACGGTCAATGAAGGATATTCCTTCTCCCAACACATTCCGATCAGACTCGGCATCTAGGTTACAGGACATCCTCGACAATGGTAAAACAAGTCCAGGAGCTGCACATATCTTGTTCTCAGGGCACACTCAGATGAGCACTACGTACAACTAAAACCAGCCCTCGAGTTTCCCCGAGGTGGCGCTGCAAGTGGCTCTATTTGGACCAACACTCAGAGGAGCACTGGCCCGGGGGGGATTAAATAAAGATGACCCTTGAGTCTGCAAAACCCAAGGGAAAGAAAAGGCTAGGTGGCTAATGATAAAACGAATGTTGGGCATTGCTGCAGGAGTTTTATTCAAGGAGAACTGTCAAGGGCTTCCCATTATAACCCAACCGCGTAAGGAACACAAAATCTGGGAACATAACACCGATATGACGGAAACTAGGGCGGCAAGAGTGGAACAAAACACCAGGCATAAGGCTGAGCCTTCCACCCTTTACCAAGTATATAGATGCATTAATTAAAATAAGAGGTATTGTGATATCCCAACAAGTAAACATGTTCCAGCAAGGAACAACATCTCCATGTTCCAACAAGGAACAAACTTCAATCTTCACCTGCAACTAACAACGCTATAAGAGGGGGCTGAGCAAAGCGGTAACGTAGCCAAACAAGGGTTTGCTAGGACAAGGTGGGTTAGAGGCTTGGCTCAACAATATGGGAGGCATGATACGCAAGTGGTAGGTATCGCAACATATGCATAGCAAAAGAGCGAGTAACTAGCAAGCAGAGATAGAAGTGATTTTGAGGGTATGGTCATCTTGCCTGAGATCCCGCAAGGAAGAAGAATGAGTCCATGAAGAAGACAAACGGATGTAGTCGAACGGATCCTCACCACTCCGGAACGAAACCGAAGATAACGCGAGAAATAACCCGGAAAGAAGCAAACAACATAGTAAACAACCACCATAAGCATGGCATGATGCACAACAAGTATGATGCATGTCCGGTTTAAAAATGCATGGCATGACAAAGTGCACAAACAACACTACAAGTTAAGATGAGCTCAACATGCAACTCCGTTGCATATTGACGGAACACCACATTCAAGTTATTTAGTTCGATCTCGTTTATGTACTCAACAATATTAAATGTTGGTTAGCATGGCAAGATGGTGAAGCAAAGTAAAACTACCTATCTAGTCAAGTTTAAATGAGGCCGCAAGCAACGAACAACAATTCCGGTAAATCCCCATATGCATATATTAGGTTTGGTGCTGTTCTGCCCTAAATCAAATTTTATAGTTGTTAAACATGCAAGGTGAATCCACCATGTTAAACTAGGCATTTTTCTACCCCATTTACATATAAAGATTATGTAAACCCGAGCTACGGTTATTTAGTTATGAAATAAAGCATTTTAGCATGGCATATGGGCAAAATTACACAAACAACCTTTTAAACATCTTTAACATGCATGAAAGTTGGATATTGTGAAACTAGACGAAAATCTAAGCATTTTACATATATAACTTATTTTAAACCGATGCAAAGTTGAGGAGTTATAATATGCATGAAGTTTTGGGGCCATACTATAAATATGCAGTTTTCTGTAAATAGAGAAATTTGTCCTGTGGAAAAAAAACACATCACGGCCGAAACCGATGGAACTGGGCTGCTCACCACGGGTTTCGGCCCGGTCCAGTGGTGAGGTGAGGCCAGCAGTGGGGGCATAGCTGGGCCTCGGGCGCTGGTAGGCCGGCCACTCGGGCGCTGGATGGATCTGGCAATCGATCGGGTCAGTGAGGCAGGGCAGGTCAATGAGAGGCGCTCGTCCTCTGAAAGAAGAAGAGAGGCAGCGACAACCTGCTGGCAAGGAAGAAGACGGTGATGCATGAGGCAGCGGTGGCGCTAGAAGGTGCAGGGACGTCGAGGAACGGCAAAACGGGGTGGCACCGAGCACATCTAGACGGAGGGGTCGAGGAGGAGGACGACGGTGAGACGCAACAGCGAGGTTCGGATGGCCATGGCGGACTCCATGGGCTTGGCGGGGCGGCGCAGGTGGTCTCCTGCAGAGAGAGACATGAGAGAGAGGAAACGGTAGAGGAAGAAGAGAGGGGGACGGGGCCTTGAACCTGATGGCTCGAGGAGAGGTCAAAGGAGGCCGTGGGATCCTGTTTGTGCTGCTTCCCATCGCCGGCGGGGACGAATCGCGAGGAACACGGCAGAGCTCTGGATCGGGAGGAGCTTGGCTCTCTTCGGGCATTGCACGACGCAGAAGGGAGGCAGGGAGCAGCAGAAGGAGGAGACGCGCACGAGAGGGGAGCCATGGATCCTGGGAGCGTGCTCGAGCACCTCTTGTTCGGGCGCGGGGGTTGCAAGGACAAAGAACGGCGAGGTGGCGGCTCGGGCTCTGGTGGCAGGGTGAGGAGCTTAGGCAGGGAACAGCGGAGATGCTGCTGGTGGAGGTGGATCGATGAGGGGATGGATTCGAAGGGAGCAATGGGAGGCTCTAGTTGGTGGGGATCGATGGATTGGGCAGGGGAGAATGAGAGGATCCCGAGATAGCTTATGAGTTGGTGGCGGCGGCGGACACGGAATGGATGGGACATCCCCTAGGTTTTAGGGTTTTGTCTCAAATAGACTAGGGGTTCTATATAAATATGGAAAGAGGGGAGTTTAGGGTAGATTTGGACCCTCCGATCAAAATTAGGAGGTTCAAGAAAAACTAGGTTAGGAAGCCCAATAAACAAAACGGAGACGTTTTGTAGATGTTTGGGGATGATCCGGATCCAACGGTGACGACTGTCCGGGTCGTGTCCGGGACAGCTTTTCGGACGCGCGCGCGAGGGGGTTTGATGGACTGAGCAGAGAGGGTTTCGGACCGTGCAATCGCATCGGACAACTCCAGAAGCAAAGAGGGGAAAGAGGATGGACTAGGTGAGCTGTGGCAAGACTGCGAGGGGGAGAAGAGAGAGAGAGGGACTGGCATCTGTTTCCGGAGACCGAAAACGTCCGATGTTAGACCGGCTATAATGCCGCTATAGTTATCCGTTGTGGCGTCAAACGAACTCCGAATGCGATGAAATTTGACAGGCGGTCTATCTACACTATAATAAGACCACATGTCAACTCTCATCCCATTCCGAGAACATTATCAGGCCACTTATAAAATAATATTCGGACATGCCGCGGGCGCGTGCGAGTGTGTCTGGGTTCAGAATGGACAACGGACGGAACTGGGGGAACCCGGACAGATGCAAGTTTTGAAAACATGATGTTGCAATGCGGATGATGACATGGCAAGATGCGAGACGCAAGAAAATGACAAGGCAACAACAACGAATCACTAGAAGACACCTGGCACGTCGGGCTTGGGGCGTTACAACCTCACACCACCGCCGTGCTTGGCAGCGCCCCCAGGCCATCCCTTTAATCCTGGCCGACCTCCAGATCCGGCGCTAGTAGCTCTAGGCCCCACACGCCCCTAACATAAACACCGAGGCGCTGCTTCCCCGGCGTAATAGGCGGACTAGCGCCTATTACGCCGGGGAATGCTTCCATTAATTGGGAATCAACTAACCAGGAATTGAAATTCAGGGGGCAACAGACCTCTAGCTAAGGTGAAATAGTATATGAGGAGAAACCTTGTGCATCGTGAGTTACTAGGAACGTCTAGTATCAAGAAGAAGCAGTGAACTAGTGTCTTCTGTGGGATGAATACTGTGCAAGTAGAAACGTAAGATTTGCACGAATAAGGGAAGAGGAGTACCATTTTCGGTTGCCAGTGTGGTCGCCTCCACATGTCGCGCCGATCTTCTTCTTTTTGCCAGGGAAACCGATGTTCTGGAGGAGGGTGCAGGCTCGGACGAACCCATGGCCAAATTGTTGACTGTGTTGTCGTGGCCGTATGTCGGCGGAGGGAAAGAAGACCCGAGGCGGCGAAGGACGGTGTAGAAGGAACAACTCAGGTGCGGTGGAGGGTGGCGAAGTTGGAGCGGCAGTGGTGAGGCGCAGGACGACGTGGTTGAACTGGCTCGGGTACGGATGGCCGGTCTCAGCTTCAACTACTAGCCGTGGAGGGCATTGCGGTTCAGGTTGTGGTGGACGACGATGTCAGGGTATCGGCTTCGGCTTGATGGAGGAGGGCGGCGGTTGATGGGTGGAATGGGGTGGCGGACGGAGGACGCCGGGGTTTCACCGCTGGTGGAGAGGTAGTTTTAGCACTCACAGAGTACGAATGGGGAATCACATGGGTGGGCGGTGGGGAGGGGGAGAACCATGTTTCAGTCTGGGACGCGCTTGTTTTTGGCTTTTTTGAATAGAAGATGGGACGCACTTGTTTGAAATTTGGGGAAAGTACAAACTTTGCCCCCTCTTAAATTTCGGACCTACTGCAGGTCGGGGGTAGGATGGTAATCCTAGGTGTCCCAAATAGTGGGCGGGAGCGATTTCGGCCGCGCGCATGTGTGCTTAGGTGGCCATTGTGTATGAATGTTTTTCAGAGGCGGTTGTGTGGCATCTAGATGAAGCTACAAACCGAACCCGGTTTAGACCTTTGGACGTCGGGCCGGTAGGTTTCACGGGTCGGAGTTATTAGAAAAATAATTTCCTTGTACTACCAAACATTGGTCTCACGCGGTTTCGGGCAAGTAGAGGCTTTATTGGCGCTTCATTCGAAATTTTGAAACACAAGCATTCACGTTTAGAGTACTCTTGAACTTTGAGGATTGACCTAAATAGACAACGTTAAATTTGACCTTGTATGTTTGAAAACCTCATTAAATTATCCGCTTCTTTTTGAAATTTTGACACTTGAAAATCCTATAACTACGATTATTTTGGAATGGAGGAGCTAAATTAGAATCTATTTTGTACACGACTACATATGCTATTATGTACAAAATCAGAGCAAAGATTGGTGCCCCCATAATTTAGGTATGATTTACAAATGCCATGATATCAAACCACCTTAAGTTGAATTCAAATGTATGCTAGTTCATAGGTAGCCATTTATAATGTTCAGTGTGTAACTTTCGTATGTATAATGTGCTTTACACACACAACATGAACTATACTCATGTTTATATTCGATTGCTAAAGCGATGCATTGTCTGTAGTTCAAAATACTAACTATGTGGATCAATTGTGTCGAATAATAACATAGACATGCTCAAATTCGATAGAATCTAGATGTCTGATGAATCAATGACCGTTCCATACGCGAATTGCAAATATCATGATCCCATCCTAATATTTGGATACAATTTATATCTTTAATCAATGTGTACAATAGTCTTGTACGTGTAGTTTCACTCTCCATCGGTGGTCCTCACACATGCTCACACACACTCTACCGAGGTGTCTTTCTCGCACACATGCTCTCGATATAACCCTCCCTCCCTCTCGTAACCATTTACGACTGTTTTCACTAACCTTTATGACAAGCACACTTCCTCTCACAAGCATACACATGCACAATCCCCATCAACCCTTTCTATATACATAGACCTGCCTACGTGTCTCCTGTACGCACATTATCATTAGGCCTGTCTCTCACGCATTGTCTCACACCTCTCTTCCTAATTGACGAGTATGATTCTAGTAGAGCATTCTGTAGGATGCCCCTTAAAGTTAGGTTGGATGAATAGTAATATCAGAAATAAAGGGGTTACCTTCGTCCGAGAACCTAGGGTTACAAATCCTAGCCAGATTTGTCAGTGGACATAGAGTCCTTCACAATTATGATATCTTTGTCTTGTACGACTAGTTATCCATGGGTCTCACTAAATGTGTCACGGGCCAACCAATGTGGCACAGGACGGAACCGAACGAAGGGCCTCACCTCGACCCACCGGACCTCACGTGGTGACACATCCTCTGCCCCCACGCCTCGTTATCTTCTCACACCCACACATACCAACATAGACACCACACACAAAAAAATATTCTCCTGGTGCCTCTATCCACTCCCCCTTGCATACACACACTCAAGGGAATCTCTCGCCGTGACATCATATTCGTCTCTCTCTCTCTAGACCACTCTCATTTCTCATGCTATCTCTCCCATGCCCCCCTGTCGGCCCCTCTGTCCATGCCTCTCTCGAATACGTAATACACACATACCTCTCTAGGCCCTGCCAAATGCATCAACTATACATTCACACATGTTACATCACGTACCCCATTGATCTAAAAAGCCCTCTCTTAACGTTTATTTCGCATACAACATTCCTTTTCAATAAATTGTGGCCAAAAAAATATTTTAGAATTTCTACATATAAACAACATTACAAAGTTATATGGAGGAGTATGAAGGCTTGCATTGCATGGTGCCCACAATGATATTTATTCCGCATTGTCAATTTGTATATTTTTATACTATATATAAAGTTAGTCATAATAAAGAGAAACGAAGAGCATCTCTCTCTCCATCGCATACCCCCCTCTAGCCCCTTTCATGTACGCACACAAACTATCTCCAGGTCCTCTAAAAGTAAGCCCCCAGCACATTCACGCATGTTTCATCTTTCTCTCGCGATATATACACTGAGGATCATTGTATTTGAAGTGAAAGCACGATACGTACATTGGAATTCAGAATCCACTCATTACGGTCACCATTTATGTTTTGTGTTTATTATTATAAAGTCATGGGCTCACCATCCAACTCTGTATTTTCTCAAGACACAACTAGTTGACCAGTTAAACGCTCCACGTGGCACCTCTAGTGTTGCATCACATTATCTCACTACCATCGTGCCCACCTGTCGGCTTGTATCTACTCTACATCTACACTCTTATAAAATACTAGTAAGATTCCCATGCGTTGCACGAAACATCAAGATGCATTTGTATGAGTAGTTTATCTTGTGGGAGAAAAGGATGAACAAGGGAAGGCCTTATTTGCAAGTGTGGAGAGGGGTGTGGGTATCTTTTTGCAAAATTGCCATAGTTTCCTTCCTATCCGTCAGATACAGATCGGACGGCCTATATTGCAGGATGGCAGGCACACGATCATCACTGACTATGCTTTTTATTAGAGTAGAGATAAAATACACTTATAAAAAACAGAGTTGGTGATGATGGTGTGCCTGCCATCCTGCAATATAGCCCGTCTGATTTATATCTGATGTACAGGAAACTATGACAATTTTGCAAAACGGTACCCACACACCTCTCCACATTTGCAAATAAGGCCTTCCCTCGTTCATCCTTTTCTCTCACAAGATAAACTAGTAATACAAATGCATCTTGATGTTACGTGCAACGCACGGGCATCTTGCTAGTAAGAATGAAAACAAAGGACAAAAAAATATTGGACGGTGGTTCGAACTCATGACCGCGGGAACAGTGGACAAGGTGGCCTTGTATTGGTATGCTGAGCCATCTGTTTCAATACACAGGAGATGGTGTGGTGATTATACACACACGCACACATGCACACGAACATGAACACATGCACCCACGCATGCACGCAACACTCACATGTACACATGCAGTCACGCACGCATGCAACAATCACACGCACACACGCACGCATGCATGCACACACTGGTACACAACACGACCAACACACACTCTCACGCTCAAGTGCTCAACCTACACGTGCATGCGCACACATCAGGCCCTGACAGACACATACACAACCAGGTGATTCCCTCGCATGGTGTGGAGTCTTGTCGCGCCTACGTAAATTTGTGTTTATCTGACCTTTTCCCTATGCGAACAGACAGGTGGGACCCACAAGGAACATGGTCAATTTAACTAGTCAACATGGTGCCACACAAACTATTTGGCCGGTCAACAGAGTGCAATCCGATGCTGAATCGTGAGCAAGTGACCGTATAATCACCTCAAAACTACATCTTTTCTCTCTGAAGTTCGGTGAACATATTACGCTTTTCTCTCGGTAGGCCCTCCAAAACTACATCTCTACACGTTCTCGCATGTTACATCTAACAACTATGCAATACAGCACTATTACTACACTCATAACACAATAAATCATACAATGTGCTTTTAGTTTTACTAGATATCATATTGCTACTTAATTATTCAGTTTGCACACATTAAAATTGTGTTTGAAATGTATGGCCAGTATCATATACCGTGTGGGAAAAATCCCGCCCTTTCCTATTTAATCGGGTTTGTATCGATGGATCGTGCGAAATAGCAAAACTATAGAACTATATACAGTACAAGTGACACTTGACTGGGCCGTCGTGTCGTGTACTCCTCCGTCGTAAGAGTGGAGCGCTCGCTTTCATAAATCTTCTAGTCCCTTTCGCTGACATGTGGGGCATCAAGCTACCGGGTCCACGTGCCATACCGGTATACAGTGCAGAGAAGCAGGGGTGAAGCACCCAGTCATGGCGCCGGAGTAGTAATGAGCAATGAGGCATCAAATAATAAAGCTGCACCTTTCCCGCAGTTAATTTGGAGGGACGAAGTAATAATGCTAAAAATGAAGTTGGAGGGATGAATCAACCATCTTTTCACTTGTTGCTGAATCCGCTTCTCCCTCATCTTCTTCAAGTTAACCACGTGTTGCTTCTGCCATTGTTCTGCCTCATGTGGGAAGCGGATCGGCTTGGTAAAGCACTGACACGTGGGACCGCATGTTAGCAAACCTCCAATACAATGTCCTCTAAAAATAAGAAACCTCCCTCGCAATCCGCGTGGCAAAATCACCTCCTTTTTACTAATCTTGATTCTATAATTTTTTAGATCAATATAATTGAGATTTGTATATATAGCACATAGGAGCAAAACCAAGTGGTACGGTTAAGGGCATCCACAATGTGTGGCCAAATGTGAAAATAGCTTTTGGCATCGTGGGAACCATTGTGGACGGTGTTGCCAAAGCCAAAAGGATGGAACCGAAGCTCCCTGATTGATTGATTGAAGGAATAGAAAAATGCAACGTCTCTCCTTTTTATCCCGTCCTTGGACGCATGCACAGTATAGAGGACAGAGTCTACTCCCCTGTCCCTTCTATCACCAATCAAAAAGCAATGTGGTGTCAAATCACAAAGCACGGACGAAGCAACCATCATTTCACTCTTTGCTGACTCCGCTTCTCCATCGTCTTCTTCAAGAAACCATCCCACCTTACTAAGCTGGACGGACGACGCTATTGTGTATGAGTAGTACTAGTACATTTACGTGTCCTTTGGTTCAACGGACTTCCTAGATGCAAATAAGGCAGTTGTCTCAGCTTGCAGGCGGCACTTGCGAACGACTTACCGTGGTCTCCCTCAATGGTGTTCCCCGTCGAACACACTTCGCCAAACCACAATGTTCGAGATATTGTCGACATCACCGCAATGGGGAAGGAAGTCAAATATAGTTACTACCTCCATTTTTTGTACACAAGGCCAGTATATCAAAAATTAAAATTTGCAAAAGGCCACTAACACTAGTCGAGGCAAAATTGATGGGGTTTGCCTCGTACTAGCAACCAAGGACATTAATATCCCCTGCATGCATGCGGAAGTGAGAAGGTTGTTTTGTGTGGCGCTGCATTAATCAAGCGATGAGGAGTGAGATGGTTAGCTCTTTGGGCTTCGGAGAAAAAATACACATTAATTGACACGTGAAACGAGGATTTGTATCGATTAATCCTGCAAAGGAAAACCCCACTTTTCTTTTTTAACACTAGTACACCTAGTACGTAGTACGTACTACGTACTTATCCTGTTTGGGTCTAGGCCTTGCATTGCCATACTTCGCCACATATTTTTGCCAAGCTTGCCTAAAGTTTTCAAAATGAAAAGGAGGTACACTTGCGCATGACTGTCGCGGTCGCACTACACCCTCACACGGTTGCTCCTGCACACCGCGGTCGCACCGCACCCTCACATGCACAGTCGCTACAGCACGCCGCAACCCCAACCAAGGGAACGCACCCTCACTGACACCTGCTGTCACATGTGAACAAACCAAACTCAGCCATCCTAGCGCTGACACATAATTTTCGTTCATAGAGTATGTTTATCCAACTACATGTTGGGGAGTATCCGTACGGCCAGTGCAGTTGTCTGTTGGGGAAGAAGAAGAGGTGAGGAAGAAGGGTTAGGAGACGTGGGATATTCATCCAACCGCCGTAGATCCATAACAATATATGTTTTTAAACAGCAAAAATCCATAAAAACAACAACATAAATAAAAACTATCACCACTCGTGGAACGAGACGGCCTCGTCGTCTTTGGCTGCCGGCGCGGACCATCCGTAGTTGCCGACGTGTGTCTCCACACGGTGGTTGTCCTCGGCCTCCACCTACTCGTTCACGCGGAGCGTGCAGGCGCTCTGCATGGACGAGAGCACCTCCCGGTTCAAGTGAAGGATGTCCGGTTCTGCCTGCAGGAGGGCCTCGATGGCAACGGCATCTGCGCGCTCCACGTCGAGTCGAGCCTACGCCGCCCGGTTCAAGTCCAGGACATCCAGTTCTGCCTGCAGGAGGGCCTCGATGAGAGCGGCATCCGTGCGCTCCGCGTTGAGTGGAGCCTCTGCCGCCCGGTTCAAGTCTAGGATGTCCGGTTCTGGCTGCAGGACAGCATCGATGGCAGCGGCATCTGCGCACTCCGCATCAAGTTGAGCCTCCACTACCCGGTTCACATCCACGACATCCGGTTCCGCCTGCAGGACAGCCTCGATGGCAGCGACATGCGCGCGCTCCGCATCGAGTTGAGCCTCTGCCTCCCGGTCCTCCTTTAGTATCGCCAGGTTGAACCGCTGGTCCGCCTACACCATGGGGGACTCAGACACCGGCACGAACACTACAAGAAATATGTCAACTTGTGACCACCACTATTGGTCACTGAATGGTCACAAATTTACATTTGTGACCTTTTTGTGACCAAAAACATAAGGTCAAAAGCTGGCCGTCATAAACTGACTATAGCGACCTTTCTTCTGGAATGGTCGAAGACGTTTATGACCAAAATATGTCTACTGTGGCGTTTTGGTCACTAGCAACCTCCCCAGGCCACGTAGGCATCCAGCGTGGCAATCTGACGTGGACAAGATTCAGCCCGGTCCAATTCGGTTTTCTACATGGGCCTAGCCCATTAATTCATCCTATTAGTGTTTTTTCTCATATTAATTTTGGCTAGGTAGATGGGCCAAGCCCAACAATTAAGCCTTCTCATTTTTGGGCCGTGGCCTTTTCCGCTAGAAAGTTTTAGTTTTTTTGTAATATAAAAAAGTTCCACTAGTCAAATGGGTCCCAGATGTCAGGTTCAGGTATGTGGGTCCCAGCTAGCAAGTTCATATTCTTCATATTTCAATTTAACAGTAAATAAATAACCAGTATTTAAATTGGCACAAACAAAACAGACACATAATACTCCAAATATTATCACCCAGATTCAGTACAGAGCTCCTATTGTACAAATAACATATACTTTACAAGCTCTACACATAATAAGCTCTAACATATACAAGCTCTACAAGCTCTACACGTGATACAGTGTCCTGGTGTTAACCCTATAGCTCTACAAGTGTCTTCAATCTTCTTCAACATGGAGCTCCTTCGGTAGCGAGCACAAACTGGGCACCTGCATCATCACATGAAGGCAAAACTAAAATAACTAAGATATATCATCAACAACCATATAGATTTGTTTAATATTACTAAAATATATAGCCATTAGTTTGTTTTAACATGGAACCCAAGAGTATGTGACTCTAGCACCCTGAGAAAGATGTTAATTATGCTTGTTTAACAGGTACAATCATACTAGCTGATAGATAAACATTCCAGGAAGAATTGATGCTTGTTTAACAGGTACAATCGATACTGCTATCTCTAACAGACAAATTTAAAGTTTTTAATACATTTTTTCTATTAGTAAAACTGAATATGCCACTTCCTGATTCATGGCCGCATAGTCTAGCTAGCTACACCAGTTTGCTCTCATGCAAAAATTAGAAAAAAAATGTATCATTGGTAATTATGCAACTCTGTTTGGAGTCATTTCTCCAAACAGTTACTGCTGTTATAGTTACTATTGTATCCTAATTGATAGTACTTTACAGTAGATAAACATTTGTTGATGCTAAAAAAGACAAAGGCTTGTACCATGACATGTCCAACAAGCCTAATTAATAGTGTCAAACTGTAGCAGGACATAAAAGAACAGTACAGTAGTAACTTAAGCATGCTCCCCTGTAGACACACACACACACACATGGACACGATCAATTCAAACCCAAACAAATCAAATCATGCTCTTCATCTGGACCGCTACAGATCCATGTATTGACGCTTAGCATCAAGCATTAGGCCATGAAGCATCTGTCCGATTTGTGCAACAAGACGAGTACATACTTGACTCCAGGTCGATGCGGTGGATTGGGGTTGTACTTGAACATCTGGTCCAGGGACGAGACTGCTAATCCAAATCGAACAAACAAATTCATTAGGAGGGGATCGGAGAGACAAGGAAAAAATGAAGTTAACATACATACATGTCTATATAAGCAGTAGAAGCAAGTAATATAAATACATCCTCTTTCTTCCTCTACAACACTAACTAGAGCAATATCAATCATTGTACACAAGGAGCAGCAGCAACAAGCTGATAAAGAAAGCTCAAGATTTGTGTCTTTTGGAAGTTTTAGCACACTAGTACATGCGTTAAAATGGAAGTTCCGCTGCTGGGTTGCAACAGCCGACAAACTATAGGGTTACCGTCAAGTTAGCATTACAGAAAGCGAAAAGGAAAGTGGAAAAGACATGGCAGCCTATAGTTATGCAGAGAACATCAACAAGTAGCCAACAGGATGAGCATTGTGCAGTTTAATAACACAATGTATTAATCTGAATACACGTGAACAAAACTAGCAGTGTTATTAATACACTACTAAATGAGCATTCAGGATGCTTATTATACACGTGAACAAAACTAAGCCAAAACATAGTAAAAAAACTACTAAATGGACACTAGCAGCAAAATGGCTAGGAGGAGGTCGACGCAAGAAGAGGCTATAAGAGGGGCCATGCAAGAAGAGGCTCCCAATGTATCTACCAGCAGGAATCTTAAAGCACATCCATCAACTCTTTTCATTATCTTGGCCAAGTTAATACTCGCTCACTTAGCTATTGCATACACACAAGTCAAAATAATACATCACAACAACTAAACGACCTCAGGCATTGTGGATTCCGAGTCCAGCAACGAAAGAACAGGCAAGTTTCATATATACCGAGGTTCTTGTCGAGGGTGCGGGTGAACTGGTGGAGCGCTGGGGGCACCTTGAGGCGCTGCTTGAGGATGTAGCACTAGCGCTGGATGCGCATGACCTTGGGTCACTTGACGAACCGGTGGAGGTCCTTCTTGGGCGGCAGGGTGCCACCGATGCCGAACTGCTTCGACCTCTTCTCGAACAGCGGGTTCACCACCTTGTCCTGCTACCACACACCAACGCAACCTAGTCAGATCACACGCACCAGGACCGGGAGATTCCAAGCAGGTGTTATTTCTGCCATTTAGTGATTACACATGAAACACTTATATTCAGAGCACTACTGGTACTTGCTGTACCAGGAACAGGATGTCGCAGTGGAGCTTCAGGATAAATATTTAGGGTCCAAAACTAAGAGGAAAACACCAATTGTTCACATTGAAGTTAATACCATTGAATGCATTGCAAACTTATACCACCCAGACAAGAATTCATATGCAATAGATCCATTACAGATGAGAGACACGACTAAAAAACTTTCCTTCAACACTTCCTTTTACAGAATGTCAAGAGAGCAAACAACAAAATAACTAAATGTAACTATTTCCTCTTGTGCTCAATATAACTAGACAGAGCTTGCCCACCACAACTGCCCGCACAGCTATCACAAACAATTTCAGCATTCACTCACTACTAGCATACGAAGCTCATCGAGCTAACTGAGCATCAAAACATGGGAGAGCACCCATACAAGTCAGAGACAGCCATGTACACAAGCTTTTCCCGCAAGAGAATAACAAAACCCTAAAACGTCAACTAAAGTGTCCAAGTTCAGACAAATTCCATGAGCACAGCTCTGCATCACGGACTGGACTGGAGATAAATAAATCTCATCAACTACCTCTTGATGGCACCATAGCCATGGTTGCCGATGACGAGAAGGTCAGTGTGGTGCCTCTCCACAGCACTACAGAGCACGAACCTCCACCGTAACTCACCACGTCCATGGCAGCGGCTGAAATCGATCGATCCCCAGAAATCAGGCATCCAGTAGGTTCAGATAACCAAGAATTGCGGACGGCATGTACCGGGGCCACCGAGGGTGAAGACGGAGGATACAGCCGGCTTGGCATGGACGACGACGAGCACCACCGGGGCGCCGGCGCCAGCAGCACCGCCTTGCTCCTCCCCTCCTCCACCGGACTCGCACAACAGCACCGGGAAGATGAAGTTGGTGAGCAGCCGGTTGCTGCTGCTGTTTGGGAGAAGGAGGCAGCGGCGCATGTTCTTGATAAGGAAGGGGAGGCGTCGAGTGGTCGAGGAGAGGGAGATCTGGGAGAAGGTGGCTGTGGAGTAGGCAGAGCAGGCTAGGGTGGCGGAAGGGAGGATGGCCGGGGCTGGGGGAGGACGGGGCGACGCCGACGAGGTGAGAGAGCGGCGTGTCGATCTGCATCCGAGAGAAGGAGGAGGCGGCGCATGTTCTGGGAGGAAGGGGAGGCAACGAGCGGACCACCACCACCACGCGTGTGCCGCCTTGTAGGACTTGGAGGCAGAGAGGATGGCGGCGAGCAGGGAGGAGGCCGCGGCGCCCTGAGCGCGGCCGCGATGGCAGACATGTTGGCTGCGAGCTGCTTGAGCGCGCGCGAGCGGGAGATGATGAGGGGGAAGGGTGAGGCCAGCTGCGAGGTTGGTGACGGATGGGATGCACCGGTGGACAATGGATTTGGTCAGGGAGAGGGAGATCTGGGAGGAGGTGGTGGCGGCGAGGAGCCGAGGGAGGAGGAGTGCGGGTGCAGTTAGGGTTTGGGCTGCGGGTTTGCCTTTTCTTTTTTCTTTTTTTCTTCTTATCATCTTATCTGTAGATAGATGGCTGGATGGGTGTGGGATGGAGATGTGGAGAGTTGGACGGATCGATGAGCGATATGTCATCGATCCGTGTGACAACTAAACCAACCAATGAAAATAGAGCACATATAATTGTGTTTTATCATTTGTTTTTTCTACTTTTTCACATGAAAAATTAAAAAAAATTATTTTTTATTGTGCCCAAGGGTGCATCTTGAAATTCAAACAAAGTTGGCTAAGAAAGTTTTCATTTTCTTTTGACGAAAAAATCATTTTTCATTTTTCACGTGTCCAAAATGAGTTTTTTTGTGAAGGACCTAATGTATATTGTTGCAAAATTGTACCGAATCATTTTTCTGAAATACTAGGCCATATTTAATGCACAATTGATCAAATTATTGGGTGTCAAAAGCATTGATCCACCTCTCGTGAAAAAGATAAATTCCCGTCGATTCAGTAGGAAGCGGGTCAAATTTGAACTGCAGCTGCCTCATAGTTTGCTCTTTAATTTTTCCAAAAATCATTTCTAGGTACATAAGTATCTATTTAATCAGAGAAACACCAAAAAAATTCCAAGATTCAACCACTTGCTAGGATCGGTCATGCCCGCCGTTTTGACCGCATTTTGAAACGGGCATAAAAAATTCAAAAAAATTCAAAAAATTGGGAAACCTTCGCATTGTGTCATTATATGTGACCAGGTTTCCAGGAAAAATAATAAACTTGTAATATGATAATTATTTTAAAAAAGTGTTCTCTGAAATGAGCTATCACGCGTGAAGATTTAGGTTTTCAAGCCAAATGATCAATCTTATGGCCACATTCATGGCATAGTTTGTTCAAATGATCTCATATTGTGCACAATGGTGCATCTTGGAATTCCAAACAATGTTGCCTAAGGGAGTTTTCATTTTCTTTGCATGGAAAATTCATTTTCCATTTTCCGAGTGCCCAAAATGAGTTTTTTTTGTGAAGGACCTACCATATATTTGTTGCAAAATTGGACCAAATCAATTTTCTAAAATACTAGGCCATGTTTAATGCACAATTGACCAAATGGTTGGGTGTCAAAAGTTTTGATCCACCTCTGGTGAAAAAGACAAATTCCGCCGATTCAGCTGGAAGCGGGTTAAATTTGAACTGCAGCTGCCTCATAATTTGCTCTTTATTAAAAAAAAATCATTTCTAGGTACATAAGTATCTATTTAATCATAGAAACACCAAAAAAATTCCAAGATTCAACCACTAGCTAGGAACGGTCATTCCCACCGTTTTGACCGCATTTTGAAACGGGCATAAAAAATTCAGAAAAATCAAAAAATTGGGAAACCTTCGCATTGTGTCATTATATGTGGCCAAGTTCCTAGGAAAAATAATAAACTTGTAATACGGCAATTATTTTAAAAAAGTGTTCTCAGAAACGAGCTATCACGTGTGGAGATCAATGGCTTTCAAGCCAAATGATCAATCTTATGGCCACATCCATGGCATAGTTTGTTCAAATGATCTCATATTGTGCACAAGGGTGCATATTGGAATGGTAAACAATGTTTCCTAAGGAAGTTTTCATTTTCGTTGGACGAAAAAACCATTTTCCATTTTTTGAGTGCCCGAAGGGAGGTTTTTTTGTGAAGGAACTACCAAATAATTGTTGCAAAATTGGACCAAATCATTTTTATAAAATACTAGGCCATATTTAATGCACAATTGACAAAATGGTCGGGTGTAAATTTTTTTGATCCACCTCTCGTGAAAAAGACAAATTTCCGCCAATTCAGTTGGAAGCGGGTCAAATTTGAACTGCAGCTGCCTCATTGTTTGCTATTTATTTTTTCCAAAAATCATTTCTAGTTACATAAGGACCTATTTAATCATAAATACATGGTTTGGTGGCGATACGTCGAGGTTTGGGCGGTGGCCGAGGCCCCCAACTCTAGAGCGCGTAAACTCGCATGCTCGTCGCGTGGTCACCGTGTGACCGTAATGTTGCCATGTGTTCTGGGGGGCCTAGGCATGTCTATTGGGTTGGGCACTCCCCAGGTTGGTGCTAGGAAGAAAATTATAACATAAGATTCTCACGAGGAGACCGATCGATGCTCAAACATGAATTAGCAGCCAAGTGTTTGATTAGCGGTACGGGAAATGCACATGGCCAATGGGCGTGAGTTTTGGCTGAGGATGATCATCTACTAAGGAGAATGTCTTCAAAAATTTTTAGCTCAAAAGGAGGATCCTAGGTGCTACTTGCTTTGCAAAGTACCACGCTGGACAAAAATATGAATGTTGAAGCTGGGCTCAAAATAATGAATGGAGTGAGCTGAAATTTTGTGGAGGATGGTTATTTGGGCATAGGAAAGCATTGTAGAAAATTGATACCATTTGGACATGCCAAAGTAGTACTTCCTTCACAATGCTCTTCTATGGATAGAAACTTGGGAAAACTAGTGAGAGAGATTGGATGAATGAAATGAGCTCAAAATTGGTGTAGGTAAGTTACTTAGGTATGGTCATGCGTTGGTAAATTTTCAGAGCATTTGGGTAAGCCTAGCTAGTACTTACTTCACAAAGCTTCTCTCGAGGTAGAAACTTTGGAAATTTCCCGAGAAAGATTTACTAGGAAAATTGAGCTGAATATTATAATGTAGCAATGATTTGGGTATGGAAGAGTGCCCAAAAAGTTTGAGGGTAATATGAGGGGTCTATATAACACTTGCTTTGCAACGTGCCAATTTGGCCATAAAATATAAATTGAACCTGGGCTCACATAGATGATTTGACTGAACTACAATTTGGAGGAGGTTGATAATTTGGGCATATGAAGGAACTGTATAAATTTCATGTCATTTAGAGATATAAAAGAGGTACTTCCTTCACAATGCTTCTAGGTGGACAAAAACTTTGGAAATTGGCCGAGGAAGATTTGCTCGGCAAATGGAGATGAATTTTGTCATGCGGTAATAATTTGGATAGGAAGAGTGCCCAAAAATTCCGAGGGCAATCAAGAATATATAAATAGCACTTCCTTCATATAGTGTTGTTGTGAACAGAATAGGAAAATGAATATTGTTGAATTAGTTTTGAACTAGGCAAGGAAGGATTTTTACATATTTGATGAAGATATGCCCCAAAGAATTTATGAGATTTTTTTGGGAATTTTGGGAATGATAGAAATATAGGTTGCTTCACAACCTAGGGCAAAAACTGCCACATGGACATGACACATAGGCAAAACTGATGAGATGGCGCCTAGTCATCACAACCCACCACAATCTACAAGGCTATGACCATCTATATTGGTCATTAACAACTAGAAATAAGGCAGCGGACTAGCACTGTTTGCTTTATGACCATTTCGTGTAAGGAAATTATGACCTTTCTAACCAAAACGGCCGCAATGGTTTAGGGTTTGGAGCCCCCTGAACAGCTTTTGACCAATTGGTCTAAAATGGTCATAAATTTATGACCAATTCTTCGAGGGTCACTGATAGAAGGTCATAAGTTGACATATTTCTTGTAGTGGAAGTCGACGTCCATCGTCTCATACCCATCGGGGGCCTTCTGACAGAAGGTCATAAGTTAACATCTTTTGAACATTGGATCGGCTTGCTCCTCCTTGTAGCTTGGCTTTAGAGAACTCGGGGATTGGCCCGCCGCAAAGCGAGCTTGGGAACGGAGGTCTCTAGCGCCGACCGCAGCCGCGATTTCTGCGCGGCGCTCCGTCGTCAGCATCTTGTAGTACGTGATCTTGTGGCGCACCATGGCTTTCCGACAAACTAGGGGACGCTTGATGCGGGCTAGGGGATCAAAAGGTGGGGGAAGCGACTGGAGATTAGGTGTGGTTTTAGGGTAGTGGCTGGCGTAGGCCGATTAGTGAAGGTTCTGGTGTGAATAGTGGTTCCGATGATGACCGGTCAATCGGTTTTGACTGTACATCGCTCTTGCCGTGTTCACGTTGCAGCCCGACACGCCGGACCCTCCACGTCTCTCACCGAATGGAACATGCTTCATCTTGCGTTTTTCCTGGCTTTTGGGACCGCAGTTGAGAGCAAACTGACGTCCATCTCCCTCCCCCGCCCGCATCATTTTATGCGGAGTAAATAAAAATAGAGGGAGTATACTACGGATGAGGCTCCCCTACGTGGCCGAACCCATTGAGTAACTGACATGCGGGGCCTAGCAAGCATGGGGTCCGCTAGTAAGTGGCCGAAAGGGAGGGTAAGGCAAGGATATGTATGTGAAAGGAGCTTCCAATGATATAATTTTCACATTACACATCTCATGTACTGTTAATCTTGTCAATAGTCAAATGCGATTTTGAAAAATGCATTAGAGCATGGCTAATAATATAGCCAGACGATGGCTATAAGGAACCGCCATGTCATCCATAGCCATCATCTATTATATGCACTCATACAGTTGTGAGGGCTATAAGGTTGGCTATTTCCCGCAAAAAAATTAAAAGGTTGGCTATATTTTGTATTAGTACTTTTTTCCATCTCCTCTCCATCTCTTTCTTCATATTTATTGTACGTATTTAACTAGGAATGCGTATATAGCTAGGCTCTTGCATGAGAGCTCACTCCCCTTACTTTTTCACATCTCTCTCCTCCACATAGGCCCTATATAAATGGAAGGAGGGAGTACAACTATGAGCACTTCATACTCTAGTACAGATGATGTCAGTACTCCACTAGTACTATTGGACATGGAGCTTAAAAAAGTTACTATTGGACTGGCTATACGTGGCGAAATCCTAGTAGGAAGAGCATGCGCGAGAACAAGCACATTCACGTGGTAGAATACAAATTGAAAACCATCTTGAGTACAAATCTAGGATTACGTACGAATCTAATAATATAGATTGGGCGTTGTTGAATGTTGATACTTTTTTAATCTAAGTAGAGATACTTTGACTACACATAAACCTTATATGTAAACTAGAAAGGATAGGAGGGAGTATATTGTACGTTCAAAAATGAAACGAACATTGAATACCCTTTATATATGATTTGCGGATGCTAGGATCACCGGTTCAAAATTTTGAATCCGCCTTAGGAATCACACATGCCCCCACTCGTTCTCTCTCTATTTCATCTCGGGGTCCAGAGATCGATTGAAAGAGGACTAGGGTGGGTCAATAGATTAGTTTCACTTATGAACGTACAATATACTCCCTTTGATCCCCACAGACCCCCCCCCCCCCCGCGGGTCATTTCTATCATAGAAACGGACCAAACCTTTATATCCTTGCACGACACGCAATTGATCTCTGAACATCAATCAATCTCGTCAACATGTGTCGGGGCATGAACCGAATGGGATGCCAAAACTAAGACGCGAAGCGACACGTAGTGGAGGCAAAGTGAAACTTCAAATGAACCGTTTGTTTGTATGCATGTCGGACAAATTACAAATAGACATTGGAAATACAAGCATGGTCTAGGGCCACATGCGAATGATACTCGGTGGAATGTTCAAATGAGGCATGCGGGAGGATGGACTCGACCGGAGGGCGACATGATCAATGGAGAAGAGGGTTGGAGAGGAATGAGAAATAAGCAAACGCCACATGATTATACTTGAATGACTCAAATAAACAATAAGTTGTCTCGCTTGGCCTACATAGTGAAAGTCCTAATGCGCAACACGGAGCACTGACGCTCGAACATGGCCGGGAAAACAGGGAAACTGACATGTGGGGCACACCTGTCGGGACGACGTAGCACAAACTAGTCCAATGGAGGAGCTGGCCCATGACCTCCTCGCTGCCGGCAACCATTCATGTGGGTCGTGGGGGCCAACAACGTGGCACAACTCTAGCACCACCTCTGGACACGGCGACCGCGGTGAGCGACACGCTCATCATCGCTAGAAACGCTCATCATCGCTAGACACGGTCGTCTTGCTTTTTCAATGACATGCGTCGATCGCATGTGAGAAAAGGGCATCTCCAACATCGCCACGACCGCAGTTGATTACCCTGGCACACCAAAAACCCTCGTCACTCGCGCCGTCACGCGGTGCATTCCTAGCTGGCGCCAACTACCCACATTCATGCCGTTCGTCCGTATGCTGTCGTTAAGAGGTTCGGTGCCCGAGGAACCAACTCCGGCGACTTAATGACGCACCAAGACGCTTAGCCTCACCGGAATGCGCTATTTAAAGCGGCAACGCCCAGCTAACCTCCACACCATAGCCCATCGTCCTCCTACCTGGCACCACATCCGCCATGACCGCAAGCGCGAACGCTCTACGGGAGAGCTTGTCTTCGGCACTACTAGGAAAAGGGCTATAGATAGGATTGACACTAATGGCGCACCAGGGAAGTAGTGCGCCACTACTATATACTGATGGCGCACCAGTTGCTGATGCGCCATTAGTGTGGAAGACACTAATGGCGCACTAGAAAATAGGTGCGCCACTAGTGATAATTTTTTTTATTTTTACATACATACTAATGGCGCATCCTACCGAAGTGCGCCATTACTAGTTCTAACTAGTAATGGCGCACCAGACATGGAGTGCGCCAGTACTGAATTTTTTTTATTCTTTTTTTTGCAAAACTACTAATGGCGCACCCTGTAAAAGTGCGCAATTAGTATATATATATATATATATATATATATATATATATATATATATTTACTTTTATGCAAAACTACTAATGGCGCACCACCTGCAGGTGCGCCATTAGTAACCAGGGTTACTAATGGCGCATTTGCAGGTGGTTACTAATGGCGCACCTGCAGGTGGAGCGCCATTAGTAACCTGGGACCCCAACAAGATATTTTGGACAAACCCACACCTACCCACTTACTTCCCCACTTCATTCCCTCCACCTCCTTCTCCAAGCTTTCGGCTGCCTCCTCCTCCTCACCTCATTTCCACCATAGATTCATCAAAATTAAGTGGTGAAATTACCTTTTTTTGATAGGTAAGTAAGGGGAAAGCTATCTTCATGATGTAGATCTACTTTTTTTCTCCCTAGCTCGCTCCAACAACGTGCACATGCACTTTTTGTGGCCTAGCTAGATCTATGTATGTTTGTGGTGTTGCATGTGTTTGTGGTGTTGCATATATGTTTGTGTTTGCAGGTACCGGTATTTGAAATCCGATAGTTGCCAATATTTTGCCGGAATGTTGATTCATTTCTATTTCAGCGAGAATTTTGGCACTATGCATTCTTTTTGGTCCTATTTTTAGGGAAGGTCATGCCAAAAAATTTCTTGGTTCTAAAATATTGTTTTGCTCTACCCTGCAGGCGACCATGGTCCGCACGATGACCGATGGCATCATGAATAGGTTTTTGAGCTTCATGAAGGCCGAGATGCTTCAA
The DNA here is from genome assembly GCF_018294505.1 of Triticum aestivum. Taxonomy (NCBI): domain Eukaryota; kingdom Viridiplantae; phylum Streptophyta; class Magnoliopsida; order Poales; family Poaceae; genus Triticum; species Triticum aestivum. Next base: position 529,591,938 of record NC_057812.1, read on the forward strand.
AAGAACGAGACGGAGATAAGATGTCCGTGTCGAAGATGCAAGCTGAAGAGCCTTATTGCGGACCCGGATTCCGGGCAGGTGCGGGACCACCTGCTCTTGCGTGGTTTCATGGATGGCTATCGGTGGCAAGGTGATGAAGATGACTATGAAGTCGTCCATGGGGGCCGGGCAAGAAATGAGGAAGGGCAACAAGACAAGTACCACCGCGGCGAGGGCAGGCGAGAAGACGAAGAATCTCCAGGACATGATCACGACGGTGATGCTGTACACAGTCATCATGCAGAAGATGTCATACATGATGATGAGGAAGATCAAGACGAAGGGCATGATCATGAAGATGAAGATGCTGGAGCAGACGATGATGGAGGCTAGGTGCAGGACCCTCATATTCAAGAGCTGCTTCTCAAGCAGACGAATAACGCAAGAGCTGCCGCCCGAGAGAAAGCCAAGCTGGATCAACTGGAGATAGACGCGGTTAGTAGGACCATGAATCGTGCTATTAATGTCTTGCTTTTCTCTTCCGATCCTTTTGTTGCATACTTATACATTGCTTATGTATGTATTGTCTGTTGTTAGGCTTGTGCATAAAGATGCCGTCGTATGTCGTGTACAAGGGTAAGGTTCCCGGAGTCTACGACGACTGGGAGGAGTGTCGGAGACAGGTTAACCATTTCAGCGGTAACAGTTACAAAGGGTACACCACTAGGGCGGAGGCCGAATCTAGATACGCCTGCTATCTAGTGGGAAAGAGGAGGGAGCGTTGGAGGAACCAGATGAAGACCAGTTTGATCGCGATGATGCTCATCGTGATGACCGTAGCTCTCTTCTATGTGATGGTAGTTTAGATGATTGATATCGACTTGTAATGTGAAGACAAACTCGATACTCGCGGTCTCGAGACTTGTAATGTTTTATCTTTGCTCGGTCTTTTGAATTCGGAGACTAATATGATGAATTGTATTCGGAGACTAATCCTTTATTGTATTCGATGAATCTGCTGTTGCTGTGTGCTACTGTCTATATTCTATCAAATAATATATTTTGTAACCTGTGCAAAAATCAGAAAAGTAAAAAAAAACAAATATTCATAATAATGGCGCATCACCACAAGGTGCGCCATTAGTATGCCAAAGGATACTAATGGCGCATCAAGACAGAGTGCACCATTAGTATGCCAAGTATACTAATGGCGCATCTATCCGCAGTGCGCCATTAGTGTGCCAAAGTACATGGTTAAATATGACCCCTGGGAGGCACACTAATGGCGCATGGTGTTATATACTAATGGCGCACTGGATTGTGCGCCACTAGTATACCAGATACTAATGGCGCACCAGTGGTGCGCCATTAGTAAAAAATACTAGTGGCGTGATACTAATGGCACACCAGTGGTGCGCCATTAGTAGGCAAAACTGGTGCGCCATTAGTAGGCCTTTTCCTAGTAGTGCGGGGATGGAGCTCAAGGTCGCCGCCCTCGCTCAAGTCGCCGCACAAGCGGTGGCCACGCTGGCGGCCGATGATGGGAGCACTGTCAGGCACGCGTCCTACTTGCCGTCGTCCAACGTCCGGCACCGCCGAGGTCGGGACTCCTCCGAGGATGAGTAGGGCATGGGAGGCGGCAGGGCATGGTGTGCCAACTAGCCGGTCCGTCTCCCGTGTTCTACTTTTCCTCACCGGAGACCGCACCTTCACTTCACGGGTCTTGAACCCTGCCCCCGTACATGGAGATCGCAGATGAAGGACGTCGGTCGCTGCCGTAGAATAGGTTTAGGGCCGGGTTTCTTTTATTTTTATATCCTATAAAAGTTCAAAATGTAATGAAAATCTTTCGTGTTTGCATTAATCTCGGTCGGTGTATATGAACTTTCATAATAATATAGTATATTGTAGGAGTACTAGCAAGATGCCCGTGCGTTGCACGGAAGATCAAGATCTTGTGGGAGAAAAGGATGAACGAGGGAAGGCCTTATCTGCAAATGCACATTCATGCATTTCACATCTTTCTACATCTACGGGAACCTACGAAAGGGTTAACGTAAATTGCCTCTGTCTCTCCTCCCCTGATTTTCATGGTGGTGGGCCCCTCCCTCCCCCCAATCTACAATCAACACCTCACACATTTTACATTATGTTAATTACGTAACTGGGACTACATAGGTGTAGCATTACTTGTCCTAAAAACCCAACTATGCCAACCTTCCAGCATATCGCGCGGGAAAAGACCCGGCCACGCCGGTTTAGTCGGGATTACCAGATTACTAGTAGTAGTATCGATGGATCGCACAAAGAAACAAGGTTTTTTAGGGGGGCGAAGCACCTAGTTTAAAAGGAAAAAAGGCGGTACACTCACAACACCCCTATCGCGGTCGCATTGCACCCCACACACGTTCGGTCCTGCACACGGCTCACGCAAACGGAATGCGCTTCGGCTTGCCTCTTCACTGACACGTGGGACTGCACTTGGAGAAACTGACCATGCGCCAAAATCTCCCGGCCCACCGCGCGAAAATCCTCCTCCCCCCACCCAAAAATTCCCCCAAATCCTAGATTCAACCGCCCTTCGGTCAACTAGCCAATAATGTTCCTCAAACCCCCCCTCCACTCCATTCGCTTTGCCAAAGTTGCCCTCCCGGCCACGCCGATACATCGGCGCCGCGCTTTGTCGAGGGGACGCACGGTGATCCTCTCGCTCCCACAGTACACTCTCGTAGACTGCCGTCCTCTAGCCATGCTGCCACCGCTGGCGACATTCTTGTGGAGGCGCACGGCGGTCAGCGCCGCCACCGCTGGCGACGTTCGTGTGGAGACGCACGACGGTCAGCTTCTCCCATGGTACACGTATTCTAGACTAAGCCCCCATGCATGTCGGTGTAGCGCTGAATGTTAGCTGATAGACGCTGTTAATCTCACTGTTTGCCGAAGTAGTTTATAGTCAATATGCTCTACTTAAGAAGCTTCCTTGCCCTGTTCTGCACTCAATCTGCTTACCTGAGATGACATGCCAAGGCCGATTAGTTGCGAAAATATCCTGCCATATATTTATTTTGACGTAGATTTCCATGGTCTAGTAGCCAATCTGTTAGGTGAAATAGCTCTACACCGTTTTATACTCTATCTTTGTTGCTGCGATGGCCTTCGATAGTTCGACGGCTCTGTGCTCGGCCTCATTGACTGCTGAAACAGCTTGCCATAATTTAGGAATCAAATCTGTTTGCTGAATTAGCTTTACATATATTTCGTTACTTAGATCTGCTCGTCCAAATATCTTGCCATAGCTTTAGACATCGACCTAGGTATTTTCTTCCGGACTTCATAAAAAAGCATATATGTTTTTCCTGTAATATCTAGTAGAAGAACTAATTTTATGTCTAACAGATGGAAATGACTTGGATAACTTCTGCTCAAAGATTCTCCACTGCATATGTCGAGGGGGTTGAAAACTTCATTAACTTTATCAGAGCTGAGTAAGGTGGTCCGAAATCAGAGGTGCTCTACCCATGTAGTAGTTGTATGAATTTAGTTACAAGACCCCAATAAACTGTGCAAAATCATCTACACTTGTATGGGATGTCGGTCACATATACTAGGTGGGTTCATCGTGGTGAAGCTGTGAACGTCAATGTTATTGACTACGTGGAAGCAGCAGATCACCATCTTGAACTGTCTGATGCTCAGGTGGAAGAGGAGGAGGAGGACATGGTGGCGGAGCCAGTGAGTTTGACCAACATTGAAACAATGCTATGAAATGCTCGTGCATTCCGTGAACTTTCACATGCAGAAGAAAAATGGTGGGCCCGCATGTTGGAACAATACAACGTGGTTGTCACCCTAGGAAATAAGTTGTCAGTATTCTCAGCTATGGTCACCTTTCTTCAGGTGAAGACATCTGAGCGAATGACCAACAAATCATTCGATGCGATGTTGGCTACTTTCCGCAAAGCTTTCCTAGATGCGTCTGAGCTACCACACACCTACAGTAAAATGAATAATTTCATTCATGCAGTTGGAATTGGATATGATATGATCCATGGTTGTAAGAATAATTGTGTTCTGTGCTTGTTATGGATTTAACCCATTTGGCCAACAGAGCGCCACATATAGCATGTGGGCAGTGCTTGTTATCCCTTACAACATGCCTCCAAATGTCTGCACCAAAGAATCAAACTACATGATGGCCTTGCTCATCCCAGGTCCAAAAAGTCCTGGAAAGGATTTTGATTTGTTCATGGAGCCTCTTGTGGAGGAACTTCAACAACTATGGATGGGTGTTCTCACTCGAGATCTATATAGCAGCCCACCAGCTGATTTCTTTTTGCGTGCTGTTATAATTTGGTGCGTCCATGATTATCCGGCTTTGTGCACTATGTCAGGGCGAACGACACATGGTTACAATGCATGTGTTCGCTGTGACAGGAATCCGCTATCATACGCAATACTTAGCAAGATCTGCTACATTGGACACCGTCGTTTCCTTGCCAAGGACAAGCCGCATACTAGAAAATACCGAAGACATGTGTTCAATACAAAGCATGAAAACCGTGATGCGCCAAAGAGGCTCACCGCCGATGAGTTGCAACTGGAATTAGAGAAGGTCAGACATATTACTCCAGGAAACCATCCTGATAATGGTAGCGGGAAATGGAAGCGTGGCAGGGTAGAAGAGAGATTATTGTTCACCCGTAGGTCCACTTTGTGGGACTTGGAGTATTGGAAAGATTTGGATCTGTGGCATAATCTTGATGTGACACACATCGAGAAAAATATATGTGACAACATTATCAGCACACTTCTTAATATTGAAGGCAAGACGAAAGGTACCTTAAAATCTAGGATTGATTTGACACACCTGGGTATCAGACAGGATTTGCAGGTGCAAGATGAAGGTAAACCACAGGATATGGCACCAGCTGTGTACGTCTTGGACAAGGTAAAAAGAAAAGAATTCTGTGAGGTCCTGTCACATGTGAGATTCCCACATGGATTTGCTTCCAACCCTGAAAGCAGAGTCAGTGCATATGGAAACAAGGTACAAGGGTTGAAAACTCATGACTGCCACGTCCCACTTCAACGGGTTTTACCTGTTATCCTTAGAGGATTGGGCCGCCCTGACTTATACAGAGCAATTGTAGAGTTGGAACAATTCTTCAGGGAACTCTGCAGTAGAAATATCGAGATAGATGCTTTGGAGCATCTTAGAGACAAGATACCAACTATCCTATGCGACCTTGAGAAGATATATCCTATAGCCTTCTTTGATGTGATGTTGCATTTGGCTGTTCATCTACCTGATGAGGCACTACTTGGGGGTCCAGTACAATATGGCTGGATGTACCCTATTGAAAGGCGGCTAGGCACTTTCAAGGGCTATGTTAGGAACAGAGCTAGACCCGAGGGTTGCATTGCAGAGGCCTACATTGCTACAGAAGCATTGACATTCTGCTCAAAATACAGTGAAAGAGCTGATCAGCTTAGCAAAGAGGTGGATGAAGACAATCCCGGGCTCAATGTTTTTGATTATTCTGTTCGAGTTATAGGGAACAGTCGACAAGAGGACAAACCTGAAGATTTGGACAAAATGGTTTGGTATGTGTTGAATAACTGTCCTGAGATACTACCTTATATCAAGTAAGTGCTAAGTACTGTAACTTATACATCGTAATCTACTAAACTTGCAGCACATTCTTATATATTTATATGTTTGACGCGATCACCATGTTTTGCAGCATCTACAAAAAGGAGTTACTGCCGCAAAATCCAAGAAACATTGACAAACTGGTTGTGGCAGGATTTGCGAAATGGTTCAAGAGCCATGTAAGCTTTGGAATTAAACTATCAATTTTTTTAACATATTGAGTACATAAGATGATCAGCATGTCTATTTTCTAACCATAGGTTAAGAAGATGTGGGAGGATGGGCAAGCAGTTGATGATGCCCTTTACTCACTAGCAATGGGTCCTGATACTCGGGTAGGACATTATGAATCTTGCATTGTTGGATATGTGTGCTACAACACCCTTGCACGAGATGAAGGCAGGAAGACACAAAACAGTGCCATCATGAGCACGGATACGTGTGACAAAGAGACAACTGAATGTATGCTAACATAACAGACATTGTTCAGTTGCATTATATCTCCAGTTTCGAGGATAATCGGTGTGTGGTTCTATTGTGTTGTCATTGGTATAACCTATTTTCCAGGATCGCAAAACCCAGAGTTGATGATTATTTCAAATCCATCAATGTCAAGGCGGCGCACCAGACCAACGAGCCTTTTATTTTGGCAAATCAAGCAACACAGATATTTTTCTTGGAAGACACATTTGCACGTAGCGATGACTTGAGAGTATGGCAAAGGTTTGAGTAGAGGAATTCATTTAATGAAGTTGCACAACAAGATGATGCTTACACTGCTCCTGATGTACAAGATAACACAAATGTTCCTAATATCTTTGAGAACCATCACGTCAATGACGCCGGCGAAAAGATTGCCTGTCGTGTTGTGGACATACAAGAGTTGATCAAGAAGAAGCCAATGTTCAAGGTGTTGGAAATATGCCCTAGAGGCAATAATAAAAGCATTATTATTATATTTCCTTGTTTATGATAATTGTCTTTATTCATGATATAATTGTGTTATCCAGAAATCGTAATACATGTGTGAATGATAGACACCAACATGTCCCTAGTAAGCCTCTAGTTGACTAGCTCGTTGATCAACATATAGTCATGGTTTCCTGACTATGGACATTGGATGTCATTGATAACGAGATCACATCATTAGGAGAATGATGTGATGGACAAGACCCAATCCTAAACATAGCATAAGATCGTATAGTTCGTTTGCTAGAGTTTTTCCAATGTCAAGTATCTTTTCCTTAGACCATGAGATCGTAACTCCCGGATACCGTAGGAGTGCTTTGGGTGTACCAAACATCACAACGTAACTGGGTGACTATAAAGGTATACTACGGGTATCTCCGAAAGTGCCTGTTGGGTTGACACGGATCAAGACTGGGATTTGTCACTCCGTATGACGGAGAGGTATCACTGGGCCCACTCGGTAATACATCATCATTATGAGATCAAAGTGACCAAGTGTCTGGTCACGGGATCATGCATTACGGTACGAGTAAAGTGACTTGCCGGTAACGAGATTGAACGAGGTATTGGGATACCGATGATCGAATCTCGGGCAAGTAACATACCGATTGACAAAGGGAATTGTATACAGGGTTGCTTGAGTCCTGGACATCGTGGTTCATCCGATGAGATCATCGAGGAGCATGTGGGAGCCAACAAGGGTATCCAGATCCCGCTGTTGGTTATTGACCGGAGAGTGATCTCTGTCATGTCTACATGTCTCCCGAACCCGTAGGGCCTACACACTTAAGGTTCGGTAACGCTAGGGTTGTAGGGATATGTATATGCAGTAACCCGAAGGTTGTTCGGAGTCCCGGATGAGATCCCGGACGTCATGAGGAGTTCCGGAATGGTCCGGAGGTAAAGAATTATATATAGGAAGTGCTATTTCGGCCATCGGGACAAGTTTCGGGGTCACCGGTATTGTACCGGGACCACCGGAAGGGTCCCGGGGGTCCACCGGGTGGGGCCACCTGCCCTGGGGGGCCACACGGGCTGTAGGGGGTGCGCCTTGGCCTATATGGGCAAAGGGCACCAGCCCCAAGGGGCCCATGCGCCAAGAGATAAGAAGAAGGAAGAGTCCTAAAAGGGGAAGGCACCTCCTAGGTGCCTTGGGGGGGATGGACTCCTCCCTTGGCCATCGCCCCCTAGGAGATTGGATCTCCTAGGGCCGGTGCCCCCCCTTGGCTCCCTATATATAGTGGGGAAGGAGGGCCTCTCAAACCACGCCTTTGGTGCGTCCCTCTCCCTCTCCAACACCTCCTCCTCCTCCATAGAGCTTGGCGAAGCCCTGCCGGTGTACTGTAGCTCCATCACCACCACGCTGTCGTGCTGCTGGAGCCATCTTCCTCAACCTCTCCTTCCCCCTTGCTGGATCAAGAAGGAGGAGACGTTACGCTGACCGTATGTGTGTTGAACGCGGAGGTGCCGTCCGTTCGGCGCTAGGATCTCCGGTGATTTGGATCACGTCGAGTACGCCTTCCTCATCCCCGTTCTTTGAACGCTTCCGCGCGTGATCTACAAAGGTATGTAGATGCAATCCGATCACTCGTTGCTAGATGAACTCCTAGATGGATCTTGGTGAAACCGTAAGAAAATTTTTGTTTGCAACAATGTTCCCCAACAGTGGCATCATGAGCTAGGTCTATGCGTAGTTCTCTTTGAACAAGTAGAACACAATTTGTTGTGGGCGTTGATGTTGTCAACTTTCTTGCCGCTACTAGTCTTATCTTACTTCAGCGGTACTGTGGGATGAAGCGGCCCGGACCAACCTTACACGTACGCTTACGTGAGACCGGTTCCACCGACTAACATGCACAAGTTGCATAACGTGGCTGGCGGGTGTCTGTCTCTCCCACTTTAGTTGGAGCGGATTCGATGAAAAGGGTCCTTATGAAGGGTAAATAGAAGTTGACAAATCACGTTGTGGCTTTCATGTAGGTAAGAAAACGTTCTTGCTAGAACCCTATTTCAGCCACGTAAAACTTGCAACAACAATTAGAGGACGTCTAACTTGTTTTTGCAGCAAGTGCTTTGTGATATGATATGGCTAAAGTTGTGATGAATGATGAATGATATATATGTGATGTATGAGATGTTCATGCTATTGTAATAGGAATCACGACTTGCATGTCAATGAGTATGACAACCGGCAGGAGGCATAGGAGTTGTCTTTATTTTTTGTATGACCTGCGTGTCATTGAGAAATGCCATGTAAATTACTTTACTTTATTGCTAAACTTGTTAGCGTTAGTAGTAGAAGTAATAGTTGGCGAGCAACTTCATGGAGACACGATGATGGAGATCATGATGATGGAGATCATGGTGTCATGCTGGTGACAAGATGATCATGGAGCCCCAAGATGGAGATCAAAGGAGCTATGTGATATTGGCCATATCATGTCACTATTATTATTTGATTGCATGTGATGTTTATCATGTTTCTGCATCTTGTTTACTTAGAACGACGGTAGTAAATAAGATGATCCCTCATAATAATTTCAAGAAAGTGTTCCCCCTAACTGTGCACCGTTGCGACAGTTCGTTGTTTCGAAGCACCACGTGATGATCGGGTGTTAGATTCCAACGTTCACATACAGCTGGTGTAAGACAGATTTACACATGCAAACACTTAGGTTGACTTGACGAGCCTAGCATGTACAGACATGGCCTCGGAACAAAGAAGACCGAAAGGTCGAGCATGAGTCGTATAGAAGATACGATCAACATGAAGATGTTCACCGATGTTGACTAGTCCGTCTCACGTGATGATCGGACACGGCCTAGTTAACTCGGATCATGTTATACTTAGATTACTGGAGGGATGTCTATCTAAGTGGGAGTTCATTAAATAATTTGATTAGATGAACTTAATTATCATGAACTTAGTCTAAAATATTTACAATATGTCTTGTAGATCAAATGGCCAACGTAGTCCTCAACTTCAACGCGTTCCTAGAGAAAACCAAGCTAAAAGACGATGGCAGAAATTACACGGACTGGGTCCGGAACCTGAGGATCATCCTCATAGCTGCCAAGAAAGATTATGTCCTACAAGCACCGCTAGGTGACGCACCCGTCCCATAGAACTAAGACGTTATGAACGCTTGGCAGACACGTGCTGATGATTACTCCCTCGTTCAATGCGGCATGCTTTACAGCTTAGAACTGGGGCTCCAAAAACGTTTTGAGAGACATGGAGCATATGAGATGTTCGAAGAGCTGAAAATGGTTTTCCAAGCTCATGCCCGGGTCGAGAGATATGAAGTCTCCAACAAGTTCTTTAGCTGTAAGATGGAGGAAAATAGTTCTGTCAGTGAGCACATACTCACAATGTTTGGGTTACATAACCGATTGACTCAGCTGGGAGTTAATCTCCCGGATGACGCGGTCATTGACAGAATCCTCTAGTCGCTTCCACCAAGCTACAAGAGCTTTGTGATGAACTTCAATATGCAGGGGATGGAAAAGACCATTCCTGAGGTATTTGCAATGTTGAAATCAGCAGAGGTAGAAGTCAAAAAGGAACATCAAGTGTTGATGGTGAATAAAACCACTAAGTTCAAGAAAGGCAAGGGTAAGAAGAACTTCAAGAAGGACGGCAAGGGAGTTGCCGCGCCTGGTAAGCAAGCTGCTGGGAAGAAGCCAAAGAATGGACCCAAGCCCGAGACTGAGTGCTTTTATTGCAAGGGAAGTGGTCACTGGAAACGGAACTGCCCCAAATACTTAGCAGACAAGAAGGCCAGCAAAACGAAAGGTATATGTGATATACATGTAATTGATGTGTACCATACCAGTATTCGTAGTAGCTCCTGGGTATTTGATACTGGTGCGGTTGCTCACATTTGTAACTCAAAACAGGAGCTGCGGAATAAGCGGAAACTGGCGAAGGACGAGGTGACGATGCGCGTCGGGAATGGTTCCAAGGTCAATGTGATCGCCGTCGGCATGCTACCTCTACATTTACCTTCGGGATTAGTTTTATACCTTAATAATAGTTATTTAGTGCCAGCTTTGAGCATGAACATTGTATCAGGATCTCGTTTAATTCGAGATGGCTACTCATTTAAATCTGAGAATAATGGTTGTTCTATTTATATGAGAGATATGTTTTATGGTCATGCTCCGATGGTGAATGGTTTATTCTTAATGAATCTCGAGCGTAATGCTACACATGTTCATAGTGTGAGTACCAAAAGATGTAAGATTGATAATGATAGTCCCACATACTTGTGGCACTGCCGCCTTGGTCACATAGGTGTCAAATGCATGAAGAAGCTCCATGCTAATGGACTTTTAGAGTCTCTTGATTACGAATCATTTGACACGTGCGAACCATGCCTCATGGGTAAAATGACCAAGACTCCGTTCTCAGGAACAATGGAGCGAGCAACCAACTTATTGGAAATCATACATACTGATGTGTGCGGTCCAATGAGTGTTGAGGCTCGCGATGGCTATCGTTATGTTCTCACCCTCACTGATGACTTGAGTGGATATGGGTATGTCTACTTAATGAAACACAAGTCTGAGACCTTTGAAAAGTTCAAGGAATTTCAGAGTGAGGTTGAGAATCAACGTGACAGGAAAATCAAGTTCTTGCGATCAGATCGTGGAGGGGAATACTTGAGTCACGAGTTTGGCACACACATAAGAAAATGTGGAATAGTTTCACAGCTCACACCGCCTGGAACACCTCAGCATAATGGTGTGTCCGAACGTCATAATCGCACTCTATTAGATATGGTGCGATCTATGATGTCTCTTACCGATTTACCGCTATCTTTTTGGGGCTATGCTTTAGAGACTGCCGCATTCACTTTAAATAGGGCTCCGTCGAAATCCGTTGAGACGACACTGTACGAATTATGGTTTGGGAAGAAACCTAAGCTGTCATTTCTGAAAGTTTGGGGATGCGATGCTTATGTCAAGAAACTTCAACCTGAAAAGCTCGAACCCAAGTCGGAAAAATGCGTCTTCATAGGATACCCTAAAGAAACTATTGGGTATACCTTCTACCTCATATTCTTGGCAAGATCTTTGTTGCCAAGAATGGATCCTTTCTAGAGAAGGAGTTTCTCTTGAAAGAAGTAAGTGGGAGGAAAGTAGAACTTGATGAAGTATTACCTCTTGAACCGGAAAATGGCGCAACTCAAGAAAATGTTCGTGAGGTGCCTGCACCGACTAGAGAGGAAGTTAATGATGATGATCATGAAACTTTAGATCAAGTTGCTACTGAAATTCGAAGGTCCACAAGGACACGTTCCGCACCAGATTGGTATGGCAACCCTGTCTTGGAAATCATGTTGTTAGACAACAATGAACCTTCGAACTATGAAGAAGTGTTGGCGGGCCCGGATTCCGACAAATGGCTGGAAGCCATGAAATCCGAGATAAGATCCATGTATGAAAACGAAGTATGGACTTTGACTGACTTGCCCGTAGAGCGGCGAGCCATAGAAAATAAATGTATCTTTAAGAAGAAGACAGACGCGGATGGTAATGTGACCATCTATAAAGCTCGGCTTGTCGCTAAGGGTTATCAACAAGTTCAAGGGGTTGACTACGATGAGACTTTCTCACTGGTAGTGCAGCTAAAGTCCGTCCGAATCATGTTAGCAATTGCCGCATTCTATGATTATGAGATATGGCAAATGGACGTCAAAACGGCATTCCTTAATGGTTTCCTTAAGGAAGAATTGTATATGATGCAGCCGGAAGGTTTTGTCGATCCTAAGAATGCTAACAAGGTGTGCAAGCTCCAACGCTCGATTTATGGGCTGGTGCAAGCATCTTGGAGTTGGAACATTCGCTTTGATGAGATGATCAAAGCGTTTGGGTTTACACAGACTTATGGAGAAGCCTGCGTTTACAAGAAAGTGAGTGGGATCTCTGTAGCATTTCTCATATTATATGTAGATGACATACTTTTGATGGGAAATGATATAGAACTCTTGGACAGCATTAAGGCCTACTTGAATAAGAGTTTTTCAATAAAGGACCTTGGAGAAGCTGCTTATATATTAGGCATCAAGATCTACAGAGACAGATCAAGACGCCTCATAGGTCTTTCACAAAGCACATACCTTGATAAGATATTGAAGAAGTTCAATATGGATCAGTCTAAGAAGGGGTTCTTGCCTGTGTTGCAAGGTGTCAAATTGAGCTCAGCTCAATGTCCGACCATGGCAGAAGATATAGAAGAGATGAGTGTCATCCCCTATGCCTCAGCCATAGGATCTATTATGTATGCCATGCTGTGTACCAGACCTGATGTAAACCTTGCCGTAAGTTTGGTAGGAAGGTACCAAAGTAATCCCGGCAAGGAACACTAGACAGCGGTCAAGAATATCCTGAAGTACCTGAAAAGGACTAAGGAAATGTTTCTCGTCTATGGAGGTGACGAAGAGCTTGTTGTAAAGGGTTACGTCCATGCTAGCTTCGACACAGATCTGGATGAGTCAAAGTCACAAACCGGATACGTGTATATTTTGAATGGTGGGGCAGTAAGCTGGTGCAGTTGCAAGCAGAGCGTCGTGGCGGGATCTACATGTGAAGCGGAGTACATGGCAGCCTCGGAGGCAGCGCATGAAGCAATTTGGGTGAAGGAGTTCATCACCGACCTAGGAGTCATACCCAATGCGTCGGGGCCAATCAAACTCTTCTGTGACAACACTGGAGCTATTGCACTTGCCAAGGAGCCCAGGTTTCACAAGAAGACCAGGCACATCAAGCGTCGCTTCAACTCCATTCGTGAAAATGTTCAAAATGGAGACATAGATATTTGTAAAGTACATACGGACCTGAATGTACCGGATCCGTTGACTAAACCTCTCCCTAGAGCAAAACATGATCAACACCAGAATTCCATGGGTGTTCGATTCATCACAATGTAACTAGATTATTGACTCTAGTGCAAGTGGGAGACTGTTGGAAATATGCCCTACAGGCAATAATAAAAGCATTATTATTATATTTCCTTGTTTATGATAATTGTCTTTATTCATGCTATAATTGTGTTATCCGGAAATCGTAATACATGTGTGAATGATAGACACCAACATGTCCCTAGTAAGCCTCTAGTTGACTAGCTCGTTGATCAACAGATAGTCATGGTTTCCTGACTATGGACATTGGATGTCATTGATAACGAGATCACATCATTAGGAGAATGATGTGATGGACAAGACCCAATCCTAAACATAGCATAAGATCGTATAGTTCGTTTGCTAGAGTTTTTCCAATGTCAAGTATCTTTTCCTTAGACCATGAGATCGTGTAACTCCAGGATACCGTAGGAGTGCTTTGGGTGTACCAAATGTCACAACGTAACTGGGTGACTATAAAGGTATACTACGGGTATCTCCGAAAGTGCCTGTTGGGTTGACACGGATCAAGACTGCGATTTGTCACTCCGTATGACGGAGAGGTATCACTGGGCCCACTCGATAATACATCATCATTATGAGATCAAAGTGACCAAGTGTCTGGTCACGGGATCATGCATTACGGTACGAGTAAAGTGACTTGCCGGTAACGAGATTGAACGAGGTATTGGGATACCGACGATCGAATCTCGGGCAAGTAACATACCGATTGACAAAGGGAATTGTATACAGGGTTGCTTGAATCCTGGACATCGTGGTTCATCCGATGAGATCATCGAGGAGCATGTGGGAGCCAACATGGATATCCAGATCCCGCTGTTGGTTATTGACCGGAGAGTGATCTCTGTCATGTCTACATGTCTCCCGAACCCGTAGGGTCTACACACTTAAGGTTCGGTAACGCTAGGGTTGTAGCGATATGTATATGAAGTAACCCGAAGGTTGTTCGAAGTCCCGGATGAGATCCCGGACGTCATGAGGAGTTCCGGAATGGTCCGGAGGTAAAGAATTATATATAGGAAGTGCTATTTCGGCCATCGGGACAAGTTTCGGGGTCACCGGTATTGTACCGGGACCACCGGAAGGGTCCCGGGGGTCCACCGGGTGGGGCCACCTGCCCCGGGGGGCCACATGGGCTGTAGGGGGTGCGCCTTGGCCTATATGGGCAAAGGGCACCAGCCCCAAGGGGCCCATGCGGCAAGAGATAAGAAGAAGGAAGAGTCCTAAAAGGGGAAGGCACCTCCTAGGTGCCTTGGGGGGGATGGACTCCTCCCTTGGCCACCGCCCTCTAGGAGATTGGATCTCCTAGGGCTGGCGCCCCCCCCTTGGCTCCCTATATATAGTGGGGAAGGAGGGCCTCTCAAACCACGCCTTTGGTGCCTCCCTCTCCCTCTCCAACACCTCCTCCTCCTCCATAGAGCTTGGCGAAGCCCTGCCGGTGTACTGCAGCTCCATCACCACCACACCGTCGTGCTGCTGGAGCCATCTTCCACAACCTCTCCTTCCCCCTTGCTGGATCAAGAAGGAGGAGACGTTACGCTGACCGTACGTGTGTTGAACGCGGAGGTGCTGTCCGTTCGGCGCTAGGATCTCCGGTGATTTGGATCACGTCGAGTACGCCTTCCTCATCCCCGTTCTTTGAACGCTTCCGCGCGTGATCTACAAAGGTATGTAGATGCAATCCGATCACTCGTTGCTAGATGAACTCCTAGATGGATCTTGGTGAAACCGTAAGAAAAATTTTGTTTTCAACAACGTTCCCCAACAGTGGCATCATGAGCTAGGTCTATGCGTAGTTCTCTTTGCACAAGTAGAACACAATTTGTTGTGGGCGTAGATGTTGTCAACTTTCTTGCCGCTACTAGTCTTATCTTGCTTCAGCGGTATTGTGGGATGAAGCGGCCCGGACCAACCTTACACGTACGCTTACGTGAGACCGGTTCCACCGACTAACATGCACAAGTTGCATAAGGTGGCTGGCGGGTGTCTGTCTCTCCCACTTTAGTTGGAGCGGATTCGATGAAAAGGGTCCTTATGAAGGGTAAATAGAAGTTGACAAATCACATTGTGGCTTTCATGTAGGTAAGAAAACGTTCTTGCTAGAACCCTATTTCAGCCACGTAAAACTTGCAACAACAATTAGAGGACGTCTAACTTGTTTTTGCAGCAAGTGCTTTGTGATATGATATGGCCAAAGTTGTGATGAATGATGAATGATATATATGTGATGTATGAGATGTTCATGCTATTGTAATAGGAATCACGACTTGCATGTCGATGAGTATGACAACCGGCAGGAGGCATAGGAGTTGTCTTTATTTTTTGTATGACCTGCGTGTCATTGAGAAACGCCATGTAAATTACTTTACTTTATTGCTAAACTTGTTAGCCTTAGTAGTAGATGTAATAGTTGGCGAGCAACTTCATGGAGACACGATGATGGAGATCATGATGATGGAGATCATTGTGTCATGCTGGTGACAACATGATCATGGAGCCCCAAGATGGAGATCAAAGGAGCTATGTGATATTGGCCATATCATGTCACTATTATTATTTGATTGCATGTGATGTTTATCATGTTTCTGCATCTTGTTTACTTAGAACGACGGTAGTAAATAAGATGATCCCTCATAATAATTTCAAGAAAGTGTTCCCCCTAACTGTGCACCGTTGCGACAGTTCGTTGTTTCGAAGCACCACGTGATGATCGGGTGTTAGATTCCAACATTCACATACAACTGGTGTAAGACAGATTTACACATGCAAACACCTAGGTTGACTTGACGAGCCTAGCATGTACAGACATGGCCTCGGAACACAGAAGACCGAAAGGTCGAGCATGAGTCGTAAAGAAGATACGATCAACATGAAGATGTTCACCGATGTTGACTAGTCCGTCTCACGTGATGATCGGACACGGCCTAGTTAACTCGGATCATGTTTTACTTAGATTACTGGAGGGATGTCTATCTAAGTGGGAGTTCATTAAATAATTTGATTAGATGAACTTAATTATCATGAACTTAGTCTAAAATATTTACAATATGTCTTGTAGATCAAATGGCCAATGTAGTCCTCAACTTCAACGTGTTCCTAGAGAAAACCAAGCTGAAAGACGATGGCAACAATTACACGGACTGGGTCCGGAACCTGAGGATCATCCTCATAGCTGCCAAGAAAGATTATGTCCTACATGCACCGCTAGGTGACGCACCCGTCCCACAGAACCAAGACGTTATGAACGCTTGGCAGACACGTGCTGATGATTACTCCCTCGTTCAGTGCGGCATGCTTTACAGCTTAGAACCGGGGCTCCAAAAGCTTTTTGAGAGACATGGAGCATATGAGATGTTCGAAGAGCTGAAAATGGTTTTCCAAGCTCATGCCCGGGTCAAGAGATATGAAGTCTCCGACAAGTTCTTTAGCTGTAAGATGGAGGAAAATAGTTCTGTAAGTGAGCACATACTCACAATGTCTGGGTTACATAACCGATTGACTCAGCTGGGAGTTAATCTCCCGGATGACGCAGTCATTGACAGAATCCTCCAGTAGGTTCCACCAAGCTACAAGAGCTTTGCGATGAACTTCAATATGCAGGGGATGGAAAAGACCATTCCTGAGGCAAGAAAGGCAAGGGTAAGAAGAACTTCAAGAAGGACGGCAAGGGAGTTGCCGCGCCCGGTAAGCAAGCTGCCGGGAAGAAGCCAAAGAATGGACCCAAGCCCGAGACTGAGTGCTTTTATTGCAAGGGAAGTGGTCACTAGAAACGGAACTGCCCCAAATACTTAGCAGACAAGAAGGCCGGCAAAACGAAAGGTATATGTGATATACATGTAATTGATGTGTACCTTACCAGTATTCATAGTAGCTCCTGGGTAATTGATACTGGTGCGGTTGCTCACATTTGTAACTCAAAACAGGAGCTACGGAATAAGCAGAGACTGGCGAAGGACGAGGTGATGATGCACGTTGGGAATGGTTCCAAGGTCAATGTGATCGCCGTCGGCACGCTACCTCTACATTTACCTTCGGGATTAGTTTTAAACCTTAATAATTGTTATTTAGTGCCAGCTTTGAGCATGAACATTGTATCAGGATCTCGTTTAATTCGAGATGGCTACTCATTTAAATCCGAGAATAATGGTTGTTCTATTTATATGAGAGATATGTTTTATGGTCATGCTCCGATGGTGAATGGTTTATTCTTAATGAATCTCGAGCGTAATGCTACACATGTTCATAGTGTGAGTACCAAAAGATGTAAGATTGATAATGATAGTCCCACATACTTGTGGCACTGCCGCCTTGGTCACATAGGTGTCAAACGCATGAAGAAGCTCCATGCTGATGGAATTTTAGAGTCTCTTGATTACGAATCATTTGACACGTGCGAACCATGCCTCATGGGTAAAATGACCAAGACTCCGTTCTCAGGAACAATGGAGCGAGCAACCAACTTATTGGAAATCATACATACTGATGTGTGCGGTCCAATGAGTGTTGAGACTCGCGGTGGCTATCGTTATGTTCTCACCCTCACTGATGACTTGAGTAGATATGGGTATGTCTACTTAATGAAACACAAGTCTGAGACCTTTGAAAAGTTCAAGGAATTTTAGAGTGAGGTTGAGAATCAACATGACAGGAAAATCAAGTTCCTGCGATCAGATCGTGGAGAGGAATACTTGAGTCACGAGTTTGGCACACACTTAAGAAAATGTGGAATAGTTTCACAGCTCACGCCGCCTGGAACACCTCAGCGTAATGGTGTGTCCGAACATCGTAATCGCACTCTATTAGATATGGTGCGATCTATGATGTCTCTTACCGATTTACCGCTATCTTTTTGGGGCTATGCTTTAGAGACTGCCGCATTCACTTTAAATAGGGCTCCGTTGAAATCCGTTGAGATGACATCGTACGAATTATGGTTTGGGAAGAAACCTAAGCTGTCGTTTCTGAAAGTTTGGGGATGCGATGCTTATGTCAAGAAACTTCAACCTGATAAGCTCGAACCCAAGTCGGAAAAATGCGTCTTCATAGGATACCCTAAAGAAACTATTGGGTATACCTTCTACCTCATATTCTTGGCAAGAGCTTTGTTGCCAAGAATGGATCCTTTCTAGAGAAGGAGTTTCTCTCGAAAGAAGTAAGTGGGAGGAAAGTAGAACTTGATGAAGTATTACCTCTTGAACCGGAAAATGGCGCAACTCAAGAAAATGTTCCTGAGGTGCCTGCACCGACTAGAGAGGAAGTTAATGATCGTGATCATGAAACTTCAGATCAAGTTGCTACTGAAATTCGAAGGTCCACAAGGACACGTTCCGCACCAGATTGGTACGGCAACCCTGTCTTGGAAATCATCTTGTTAGACAACGGTGAACCTTCGAACTATGAAGAAGCAATGGCGGGCCCGGATTCCGACAAATGGCTGGAAGCCATGAAAACCGAGATAGGATCCATGTATGAAAACGAAGTATGGACTTTGACTGACTTGCCCATAGAGCGGCGAGCCATAGAAAATAAATGGATCTTTAAGAAGAAGACAGACGCGGATGGTAATGTGACCATCTATAAAGTTTGGCTTGTCGCTAAGAGTTATCGACAAGTTCAAGGGGTTGACTACGATGAGACTTTCTCACCGGTAGCGAAGCTAAAGTCCGTCCGAATCATGTTAGCAATTGCCGCATTCTATGATTATGAGATATGGCAAATGGACGTCAAAATGGCATTCCTTAATGGTTTCCTTAAGGAAGAATTGTATATGATGCAGCCGGAAGGTTTTGTCGATCCTAAGAATGCTAACAAGGTGTGCAAGCTCCAACGCTCGATTTATGGGCTGGTGCAAGCATCTCGGAGTTGGAACATTCGCTTTGATGAGATGATCAAAGCGTTTGGGTTTACACAGACTTATGGAGAAGCCTGCGTTTACAAGAAAGTGAGTGGGAGCTCTGTAGCATTTCTCATATTATATGTAGATGACATACTTTTGATGGGAAATGATATAGAACTCTTGGAGAACATTAAGGCCTACTTGAATAAGAGTTTTTCAATGAAGGACCTTGGAGAAGCTGCTTATATATTAGGCATCAAGATCTACAGAGATAGATCAAGACGCCTCATAGGTCTTTCACAAAGCACATACCTTGATAAGATATTGAAGAAGTTCAATATGGATCAGTCTAAGAAGGGGTTCTTGCCTGTGTTGCAAGGTGTGAAATTGAGCTCAGCTCAATGTCCGACCATGGCAGAAGATATAGAAGAGATGAGTGTCACCCCCTATGCCTCATCCATAGGTTCTATTATGTATGCCATGCTATGTACCAGACCTGATGTAAACCTTGCCGTAAGTTTGGTAGGAAGGTACCAAAGTAATCCTAGCAAGGAACACTGGACAGTGGTCAAGAATATCCTGAAGTACCTGAAAAGGACTAAGGAAATGTTTCTCGTCTATGGAGGTGACAAAGAGCTCGTCGTAAAGGGTTACGTCGACACTAGCTTCGACACAGATCTGGATGAGTCAAAGTCACAAACCGGATACGTGTATATTTTGAATGGTGGGGCAGTAAGCTGGTGCAGTTGCAAGCAGAGCGTCGTGGCGGGATCTACATGTGAAGCGGAGTACATGGCAGCCTCGGAGGCAGCGCATGAAGCAATTTGGGTGAAGGAGTTCATCACCGACCTAGGAGTCATACCCAATGCGTCGGGGCCAATCAAACTCTTCTGTGACAACACTGGAGCTATTGCACTTGCCAAGGAGCCCAGGTTTCACAAGAAGACCAGGCACATCAAGCGTCGCTTCAACTCCATTCGTGAAAATGTTCAAAATGGAGACATAGATATTTGTAAAGTACATACGGACCTGAATGTAGCGGATCCGTTGACTAAACCTCTCCCTAGAGAAAAACATGATCAACACCAGAATTCCATGGGTGTTCGATTCATCACAATGTAACTAGATTATTGACTCTAGTGCAAGTGGGAGACTGTTGGAAATATGCCCTACAGGCAATAATAAAAGCATTATTATTATATTTCCTTATGATAATTGTCTTTATTCATGCTATAATTGCGTTATCCGGAAATTGTAATACATGAGTGAATGATAGGCACCAACATGTCCCTAGTAAGCCTCTAGTTGACTAGCTCGTTGATCAACAGATAGTCATGGTTTCTTGACTATGGACATTGGATGTCATTGATAACGAGATCACATCATTAGGAGAATGATGTGATGGACAAGACCCAATCCTAAACATAGCATAAGATCGTATAGTTCGTTTGCTAGAGTTTTTCCAATGTCAAGTATCTTTTCCTTAGACCATGAGATCGTGTAACTCCCGGATACCGTAGGAGTGCTTTGGGTGTACCAAACGTCACAACGTAACTGGGTGACTATAAAGGTATACTACGGGTATCTCCGAAAGTGCCTGTTGGGTTGACACGGATCAAGACTAGGATTTGTCACTCTGTATGACGGAGAGGTATCACTGGGCCCACTCGGTAATACATCATCATTATGAGCTCAAAGTGACCAAGTGTCTGGTCACGGGATCATGCATTACGGTACGAGTAAAGTGACTTGCCGGTAACGAGATTGAACGAGGTATTGGCATACCGACGATCGAATCTCGGGCAAGTAACATACCGATTGACAAAGGGAATTGTATACGGGGTTGCTTGAATCCTCGACATCGTGGTTCATCCGATGAGATCATCGAGGAGCATGTGGGAGCCAACATGGGTATCCAGATCCCGCTGTTGGTTATTGACCGTAGAGCGATCTCGGTCATGTCTACATGTCTCCCGAACCCGTAGGTCTACACACTTAAGGTTCGGTAACGCTAGGGTTGTAGGGATATGTATATGCAGTAACCCAAAGGTTGTTCGGAGTCCCAGATGAGATCCCGAACGTCACGAGGAGTTCCGGAATGGTCCGAAGGTAAAGAATTATATATAGGAAGTGCTATTTCGGCCATCGGGACAAGTTTCGGGGTCACCGATATTGTACCGGGACCACCGGAAGGGTCTCGGGGGTCCACCGGGTGGGGCCACCTGCCCCGGGGGGCCACATGGGCTGTAGGGGGTGCGCCTTGGCCTATATGGTCCAAGGTCACCAGCCCCAAGGGGCCCATGCGCCAAGAGATAAGAAGAAGGAAGAGTCCTAAAAGGGGAAGGCACCTCCTAGGTGCCTTGGGGGGGATGGACTCCTCCCTTGGCCGTCGCCCCCTAGGAGATTGGATCTCCTAGGGCCGGCGCCCCCCCTTGGCTCCCTATATATAGTGGGGAAGGAGGGCCTCTCAAACCACGCCTTTGGTGCCTCCCTCTCCCTCTCCAACACCTCCTCCTCCTCCATAGAGCTTGGCGAAGCCCTGCCGGTGTACTGCAGCTCCATCACCACCACGCCGTCATGCTGCTGGAGCCATCTTCCTCAACCTCTCCTTCCCCCTTGCTGGATCAAGAAGGAGGAGACGTTACGCTGATCGTACGTGTGTCGAACACGGAGGTGCCGTCCGTTCGGCGCTAGGATCTCCGGTGATTTGGATCACGTCGAGTACGCCTTCCTCATGCCCGTTCTTTGAACGCTTCCGCGCGTGATCTACAAAGGTATGTAGATGCAATCCGATCACTCGTTGCTAGATGAACTCCTAGATGGATCTTGGTGAAACCGTAAGAAATTTTTTGTTTTCAACAACGTTCCCCAACACGAGGACGTTGAGGATGAAGAAGAAGATGACACCATGGGGAATTACGATTCAGACTGATACACATGGCGAAGATGTTGACGCTGCTGCTGTGAATGATGATTACATTGCTTTTGCCGTATTTGCCTGTTAGAAGATGTTTTTTATCTACTATGTGAGATTGTGTTTGCTATGACAACTGAAACCTGATGAACATGTTGTTTAGTATTTTCTTGTGAGAACATCACTTGTTATGTATGCTGATTTGTGTTTGGTGATTGTATGACGACTAAAACATGATGACATTGTTGTTTAGTTGTACTCATATTTGGCTGTGAAACTTGAATTTGATGACATAGTTTGCTGTTGGACTGCAATTTGCTTGACGTCTTCGAATGAGAACAAAGATGACCCGACAGGGCCTCTGCTAATTTATTTATTTATTACCAAAAGGGCCTCTACTATTTATTTATTTATGAGCAAAAGGGGATACCCCTTGATTTCCGTTAATAGAACTCATTAGATGTTCACAACACAGCGCCCAGCCTGCTACACAGGTTTCATTCATTACTAGTTTAAGCAAAGTGCTCATGTCATAGCCACTAAATACATCACGAGTGCTACATACACTACAAATAAATAGACAATCATCCTACAGAGCACATTGATTTTTCCCATTATCCTCACAAGCTCTTGCATCTCCACATTGTTGTCAAGGTCGTTCAGCAGATGTTGCTTGGCCATGATCAGATGAACTACATCTTTAACCTTCTGCTATGCATCTTCCTCTTCTGTCGTTCCTTCAGTTACTTGTCCAACACCCCAACCTGCTGGTATTGGGATTCCCCAGCTAACCAAATAATCAGCATAGTTGCACTCCCCCACATCAGCAACTTCCCAGAAATACAAATAACACGAATCTTCCCTTTTCTGCATGAATCAAATTGGAAGATCATCAACCAAACTATTAAAAAAATCAGCAACTAAAAGCAGCAGAACAACACTAAAACATATTATTGCCCCATGATTCAGGCATTTGTAGAAGACTCGGCCAGGGTTAAGGATTGTTGTTGAGACGCGACGGATGACTCTGCGTGATTTGCAGCAGTGGCACCACACCAACGGCTGTGGGTTGCGATGAGCAACCGGTTGCGGTGCGCGTGCCGGCGGGGGTTTGATGAGACCCACAGGTGATGGTACGGGTGGCGACTTCACACATATTTTGTTGTTGCCTGCTGAAGAGCAGGTGGACGAGAAGCCAGCAGACATGGTTGCTGTAGCCATAGATTCTGAAGCTAGGCATAGTAAGTAGAGAAGAGGAGAAGCGAACGTTGGATATGTCAGTTTCATAACTTGCAGAGTAGCATAGCACCATATATAGTCATAGTCTAGGTTTGGATTCGAATCGGCTACAGGAGCACATCTCTGTTGTTTATAAAACTCGGCAACGTCTCTTTACTGGCACACTAGCTTGTTCTATACGCCTTCTCAAGTCTTTTATTCCTCCACCTAACATCTAGGACCCATCGGAAGGGCCTCTATATTTCACGGAAAAAACGTGCCCCCCGCTGACAGGTCGGACCCACCAGCTATCTTCGCACGCAAGGAAGTGCCTCCTTATTACGCACAAAAAAATGAATACTCCCCCTGCCAGCTGGAACCCAGCATCGTAGGAGGCTGACTTGTGGGCCTACCAAGTTGACGGGGACGGAGGGCTTTGTCAAGTTAGTAAATATGAATGATTCTAGCTCCAGTTACCGTACGATGTTCATCCAACGGCAGTAGTGCTTCTTCAACCTCTGTTCTTCTTGCTCTAGCCACCCAAACTAGCGCCAGCCGTGCCGCGTGCGCCTGCCTCCCGTGGCCGGCTGTGATGCTGCGGAGGCCTCACCGCCCCCTACTACTCCCACCGCTGGCCAGGGCATCCCTCTACTCACCCACACCCCTTGTTATTCTGCGGCGACGGCAGCCTCACACCACAGCCAAACTAGTGAACCCTCGCTCCACTCCGCGTGGGCATCCACTGCTGCGTCTTCCCCGGCACTACATCGTCCCCTTCCTAGGCCTCACCGTCATCCACCGCCTTGGTGCTCTTGGTGCAGCGTGGTCAATGTGGTCAACGACCGACTTCCAACGGAAGTGTACTGTACGTGGAGAGGCTGACAGCTAGGTCCATGGCCACACCCAGTTTTTTTGTGATTTGCCAAGTTAGTCGCTTTGTCAGGCCTGTTGGGCTGCAAATCTTTCAAAATGAGGAGAGCTTCATTCGGCTGGCCGAGAAAATGGCCTATCAGTAATGAGAAATGGGCTGCACCTTTTTAAAACACATCAAACCGACAATTAGTTTCAAATTTCTTTTTTTTCATTTCGAGATTTTAAATTGCATTGATTTTTATGCGTGGACAATTTGTTGGATTTTATATTGATATATATTTATTTTTTAAATAAATTTGAATGTGACTCGAAATTTTGGGATTAAAAACAGTTCGGACTGCACCGAAATATGCAAAATTTCGTATAATTTTTTAACCGTGACCACAATATGGGCTGTAATGCTAACAAAAAGAATATGGGCTCCAAAAAAACCTTAAGAATTAGCAAATGGGCTGTAAATTATTAGAAATAATGGCAGATGGGTTGTATGATGTTTTCCACAGATTTGAGGCTTTCCTAAAAAAAGGTTGACGCACAAGCAGTGACTGTTGGATGTGCATCCAACGACCGTCGTGCTTCTTCAATCTCAACTCTTCCTGCTCCAGCCGCTCAAACAAGTGCCGGCGGGACTGCCTGCTCTATCCTCCCCGCGGCCGGCTGTGCTGCCGTGCAGGCCTCACTGCCCCACCGTACTCCCATCGCTGGCCTAGCCATCCCTCTACTCACCCACACCTGCTGTTATTCTCTGGCGACGGCAGACGAACCAGTAAACCCTCGTACAGCCGTACTCCCCTCCGCATGGGAAACAACTGTTGAGTCTTCCCTGCCTCCATGTCGTTCCCTTCCTAGACCTCGCCGTCTTCCACCGCTGTCAGATGTCGGGTTCCCGCAAACCCTTATGGTTCGAACACTGGGGTGCACACGAAGTCTTTCCCTCCTACCGATCTACGCTCTAGCTCGCTAGGGTCTTGCGGACGAACTCGACGAACTCCCAACACAGAAAGACACGGGGTTTATACTGGTTCGGGCCACCGCTGTGGTGTAATACCCTACTCCAGTGCGGTGGTGATGGATTGCCTCTTGGGCTGATGATGAACAATACAAGGGGAAGAACAGCCTCCTGAGGTTGAGGTGTTCTTGTGCGTATGAACTTGTGGTGTGTAGATTCCCTCAAGCAAAGATGAGATGAGATCCGATCCCCTCTCCACTATGGTGGTGGCTAGTCCTATTTATAGAGGCCCTGGTCCTCTTCCCAAATATGGAGCGGGAAGGGAGCCAACAATGGCGGGCTAATTTAAAGGGGGACAGCTAGTACAAGCTATCCTGACAAAAGCGGTCTTTGCCTATGAAAGGCTCTGGTGGTGACGCCATCTCGGGCTCCACAATGACCTTTGTCTTGCAGTCCATGGTCTTGGTCTTGTTGCACCGAAATGGCAACCTTTGCCTGAGGCCTCGGCACTCCGCGGCTGCGCTTGCCTCCTTTGCACCAAAGGGGAAACAAGGACGCTGCGCGTGCTGGCGCCCGCCTGGTGTCGATCGTCATGGCTCACGTCACGACAGTCTCGTGAGGTTCGCCTCGCCTTGATATCTCCACCCCTCGCGAGCCTGCCTGACTAGGCAGCTCGGGAGGAGGTCTTGCGTCGTCCGCCTCGCGAGGCTTGGACCCTCGCTTCGGTCTTGGGTGCTTTTTTGATGAAGATGGGTCATACGGCCTGCTGCTTGGCCACGCCGCAGGGCCGCAGGCAGGCAAGTCTGGGGACCCCCGTTCCCAGAATGCCGACAGTAGCCCCCGGGCCCAAGGTGTGCTCGGTTTTGGCTTTGCGGCGAAGCCAAGGGTGAAGTTTGGAGCACCGCGGGCCCCAAAAGCTAGCGGCCTTGGTCGACGCGTGGCAATTGATTGGACGTGGGCGTCCCGCTTCCCCATGCTGCCTCAGCAACTTCTTGACCTAACAAAAGGCTGGCGCAGGCGGCACTTGCCTTCATTGCTTCTTCCTTGCCTGGCTCCAGATCCCCTTTCTCGCTCTTTGCCGCCGCTACCTATGGATCTGCTCCGGCCTTGCTCTGCATCTGCTGCACATGGCGCCGCACAAGGTCAAGACTTCCTTGCCTTCGGCTTGCTACGAGCCCGCTCTTGAGGCGCCCACTGTCACAGAGAAGAGCCTTGCCTCCGTGCACCTGCTGACGGCGGGAGAGAGCAACGAGTGGGGGAAGACGGAGCTCCGGCTTGCCTCCGACGAGCCGGAGCCCGAGGGGAGCACCTTCTTTCCCTTCTTTTCGAGCAGCGTTGCCGTCGGGTTGGTTCCTCCCTTCTCTGATTTCTTTTATGAAGTCCTCGACCACTATGGGCTGTAAGCGTTGCATCTCCATCCCAACTCTGTCCTCCTCCTGTCCATCTTTGCCTACTACTGTGAGGCGTACCTGGGCGTGATGCCGTCCGTGGCGCTCCTGCACCATTTCTTCTTCCTCCATGTCAGCGAGGGTCATATCTCTGGATGCGCCAACTTCATTGCGTCCGGCAAGGCCAACTCGATCTCGAGCACCGGGAAGAGGGCCGACAACATTCAATCCAAATGGGTCATGGTGGACGCCAAGCTCGCCCATCCGCACCTAGTGTTGCCGACGGAGGCGCCCTGGCAAGGCAAGGAGTGGCCCAGGGCGGAGCTTGTCGACGAGCGGGCATCGTCAGTGTTGGGGCAGAAGATGACTGACCTGAAGCCAGGCAATGCGAGGGCGGACAAAATAACGGGAGCGATGCTCCTGAGGGAGTTCTTGATGTTGCGGGTTGCCCCACTCTAGGCGCGCGCATCCCTTCTGGGAGCTTGAAGGAGCAGAAAACAAGGCCCGCCTGAGGCCGGGGGACCTGCCTGACGATGAATTGGACGCCGTCCTATGTCTCATAGTCAGAGACAACCAGGAGTACCCGCCTAGCGCCTTCATTCCCCTGTTTCAACGCAGGGACCGGGAGGAATTCGTTGCCTTCAGGCCAACCTTTATGTGCGTGGGCTAGTGCCGCCGGTGTTTTCGGGAGCTCCTATGGCGCAGAAACCGGTGGAGGTGTCTTCTGGCGAGTCCCGTGGAGAGGGGTAGAGGAGGTGGACTCAGAGGAGTCCCGGAAGAGGTGGGGGAGACCTCCCCTCCGAGCAAAGCCGAGATTCTCCGCGCCCTTCCTGATGATGCCGAGGCCGACGCCTACCAAGGAGGGAAGGAGCAACCCCTTGTCCTGACAAAGGGTAGGTCGTTGCTGTTGGGCCGTGGTGTCGCCTCCACCCCAACGCCTCCTGGGGCTAGATCCGGTTCTGCCTCCACTCCGTATGGCACCGTTGGAGCCCGAACGCCTACCCCTCAGGCCCTGATGCTGTCAGGCTTCAAGCTTCACAAGCGAAAGGTGGAGTACTTCACTGTGGACCGGTAGGTGTCTCGAACTTCGCTTTGTCCCTGCTGGTACTTGTTATTTCCTGACGCTCGCCTTTGGTTGATCAGTCCGACATCTTCGGTGAAGAAGAGGAAGGAGGGTACAACGGTTGTGCCTCCCTCCGCAGACCAAGGAGGCAACATCGCACGTGTCTCCCCAGCCCGGTCGTCCTTGCGGGGCCAAGAGGAACGTCGCCGCGTGGACTCAGCCACCATAGCCCCGCTGGCTCCGGAAGTGCCGGTGCTTGGCGCGGCTGACGAGGTCCCAGCTGCTCCAGAACCAGCAGTCTCCCAAGCCCCGGTGATGATGTCGTTTCCTCCTACTGCTGCATCTCCACTTCCTGGTCCTTCTGCTCCTGCTGCCGTCTTGGAGCTTGCACTTTCAGCGATGACCCAACTGCAGGCGGATCTCCTGAGCGCTGACCCGCGCCTGGTGGCCGGTCATTTGGAGTTGGCCTCCGGCTGGCTTCATTTTGACCTGGCGGTACGAGCGGTGCTGGGCCAGGCTGTTGCGGCTTCCGAGAGGGTGAAGCAAGGGGCCGCCGGCGCTGCAGCCAATCGTGAGGCGGCACTGAAAGAGGCCAAGGCCGCCCATGACTGCTGCCAGGCGCTGGAGGGCGAGTTACAGTTCCTGCGCGACAAGCACGCCGAAGAGGTACGTCGCCGCCAAGCAGAGGAGAAGGAGATGAAGGCCCAGGAGGAAGCCATCAAGAACCGTGATGCTCAGCTGGCGGAGCTGGGAAAGAAGCAGGCTGCCGAGCGCAACCGGTTGGAAGAGTTGGAGCAGAAGATGGGGGGCGAGGGAGGCCGATCTTGACGCCAAGGCGCAAGTCCTGACTGAAGACCATGTGGCCTTTGCCGATCTCGAGAAGAGATCTCGCAAGGCGCTGAGGACGCTCTACGAGCATGGCCTCAAGAAGCCGCTGGACACTGACGAGGACGGCCCCACCCAGCTGCTTCCTCTCGTGGTGAAGGCGCTTGAGGAGGTCGTTGAGGGCCTCGGTCCCATGGCGGAGGCAGAGGCTCACGTTCTGTCTTCAGCAGCACTGACTCGCGTCCTCAGCCATCTGCACGTCCACGACCCCAACGCCCGCCTTGACGAGCTGCTGGAGCCTGTGGCTGAAGATCTCTGTGAGGCAGCCGCCGCAGTTGTTCAATGTCAAGTGAGGCTTTGCTGGGGAAGTTCCACGGCTTTGTCTCTGATCCTCTGTCTGGCGATGCCGCGGATCCTGCCGCGGATCCACGACTTCCACAGGCGACAGCGACATCCAGGGGTGACCTGCGGCTATTCTTCTTGTTTCATTCCTGCGACATACATCAGGGCTCGTGGAGGCGTTTCGACTTTTCATTTGGTATTGTGAGAACAATATGCTTGTAATATTTTCTTCGAGATTTTGCATTTTTCTTCCTATTTGCTTTGTTCTGCGTCGGCAGTGCCCGGCCCTGCGCATACCTCAACCGCCATTGGGCTGACCGGAGACCAGGTCGGTCCAAGGAGTGACGGGCTACGTGACCAGTTAGGCTCCTGAGTCGCGATGCTCAGGAGTCCCCCTTGACATGCGAACATCATACAGGGAGAGTTCGTGAGCATAGATTAATGTTCTACGTCAGCAGAGCCCGGCCCCGCGCATACCTCAACCGCCATTGGGCCGACCGGAGACCAGGACGGACCAAGGAGTGAGGGGCTACATGACCAGTTAGGCTCCTGAGTCGCGATGCTCTTGAGTCCCCCTTGACATTCAAACAATTTCCATACTTGCCCTCGCCGAGGCCTCGCGAGGGGCGTGCGACGCCCAGGTCCGGGGGACCTGTTTGGGTGGCGTGCGCTTGGGCGTGACCCGAGCGCAGCCCCCGTGCACAGCCCCCTCGTGCAACTCTCCCGAGGGGAGGCGTCATGGTGAGGCTAGGCGCTGAGCTCTGGGCTCCCTGAGGTTGGTACGACCGTGGGGTTGCCCTCCGTTGTTTATCACCAGCGCAGAGCATAGTGCTTCCGCTTGTGCACGGGCATAGCCGCTCCTTGGCAGTGTCGACAGCCAGCACGGAGCATGGAGCTTCCAGTTGGGCGTGGGATGGGGGGCCCCTCCGGGAGGAGTCTCCGGGGCGTGTACAGCCCCGCCCTGACATGTGGCTTGCACAGCAGGGCTGCGAGGTGTATTTGGGCACTCATGAGCCAGCGCGGGACTCACGAGGTCATACCTCAAGGCAGGTTGCGCCTGGTCTTGAGTCTTGGTGATTGTATGCCCCTGCAAGGCGATTAGATGCAAGCACTCTATGTCCTCAGGTCCCGGCCCTCGAGCAAGCTCAGCCGCCGCTGGTATGCAAGGGCGCGATGCCGTGGTCAAGGCCAGGGGGTGAGGGCTGGAGAGCCAGTAAGAGCTCCTGAGTCGCGATGCTCATTAGCCCCCCTTTTAACGTGCAAGCGGGTTGCATGGGATAAACAGACCCGCAGTGGGCGGCACCCGAGCAGGCGATAGCCGTCGGCAGGTTAAGCATGAAGAGCAGATCAACTTAGGTAAATGCAGGAAGATACATGCCATCGGGTCCGGCCCGAGCGGCGTGGGGATGATGCAGCCCGAGGGGCGCCCCCAGCAAGGTAAGCTAAAGACATAAGCAAAAGGGATACATGCCACAGGGACGGACTCGTGTGGCCTGGGAATAATGCAGCCCGAGGGGCGCTCCCAGCCTAAATGAACTTGGAAGATGTCACCTAGTTCTATAGAAGAAGTAGAGTTGGTGCAGCTGAAGCCACGCGTTGAAGGAATGTCTCCTCATGAGCCACCGGGACCCTGAGCCTCAGGAGGCTCTAGGGGCTCAGGAGGTTCCCAGAAGACCGTCCCCGTCTCGTCCAGAACGGCGTGGGACCTGGCCTCCTGAGCCGCCATTGCTTGCCGCACATTGTGCTAATAGGCCGTCGCCACGCTCGGCAAGCCGAAGGGCATGCGAATGTAGCTGTGTGGTGGACCCTCACAGCGGCCCGTACGTGATGGCCAGAAGCGTTCCTGAGATGCGGCCCTGTTGAGCCCTGGGACGTCGACACAGACGCGCAGCTCAGCACCCTCAACTAGATGGTGAGCCGCACTCCGTGAGCGGCGGTCGCCGCACATGGCTCTTGCATCTTGTAGCTCTTGGGTGGTCTCGATGATGAACTCCTGAGCGGTGGGCACTCCTTGTCGTGTGCTCTCCTGAGGGTCGCGTGCCGCGAAGCACGCCCCTAGGTGGTGCCCAAGCGCCTCCCTCGTGAGGTTGACAAGGTCCGAGGCACTCCAGAAGAGAGCCCCCGAGTCCTGCCTGAGGAGGGCGCCGGGCATGCTTTCCTATGCGGTGGAGGGAGGCGCCCCTATAGCAGGCACTGCTCCTGTCGCGACGCCATCTTCTTGGGGTCCTGCGTGGCGCAGTAGCTTCTTCTTAGGGGTGGTCTCCGGAGGGCCTTCACTTCTGCTGTCACGGTTGTCGATTGCTGCGGCTTGGAAGGCGCGGTCGAGGGAACACACCACATCCCTTTCTTCACATGGGACTGTGATGATTCCCCCGCTTCCTAGCATCTTGATAACGTTGTATCCATGGTGAGTGTCTGCCATGAACTTGGCCAGGGCTGGATACCCGAGGATGGCATTGTACGGCAGGTGGATGTGCGCGACGTCAAAGTCGATGAGCTCGGTGCAGTAGTTCTTGCGCTCCCCGAAGGTGACAGGCAGGCGGACTTGCCCTCTCGGTGTGGTGGAACCGTCAGTCACTCCTGAGAAAGGCTTGGTTGGCTGGAGCTGCTCATAGGGCACTTGGAGGTTGTCGAACGTGTCGACGGATAGGACGTTGAGCCCCGCGCCACCGTCGATGAGAGTCTTGGTAACTTGCACATTGCTGATGACTGGGGAGCACAGCATAGGGAGTGCGCCAGTGATGGCTACGCAGTTGAACTGGTCTGCCAAGTCGAAGGTGAAGGCGCAATGGGACCACCTGAGCGGGCGCGTGGCCTCGAGCTTGGGGAGCGCCGCGTTCACCTCGCAAGCGAACTATTTGAAGATGTGCTGAGAGGCTGGGCCTGAGCACCTCCCAAGATGCAAGCAATCGCACACGGCTGCTGGAAGCCCCCAGCCCCCTCGTCCTGGTGGTGGTCGTCATTCCTTCTTGGTGGCGGAAATGGGGGAAGACCGACGTTTCCCTGGGGGCGATCCTCACGAGCCGGGTCCCTCGAGGCGCCCTCGCGAGGTTGGTCCGGCCAGCGGTCCTCACGAGGCCGGTCGCGCCACTCCTGGCGTGGGCCACGATCGTCCCAACATCCGCCTCCGCGTCCTCCTCCGTGGCCGTAGCCACGGTCGTTGCGCTCGGGGCATCGACTGAAGCGTCCTTCCCATATGGCTCTGAGCTCTTGGCAGTTGCTGGTGTTGTGGGTTTGGGTGTTCAGGTTGTGGAAGGTGCAGAACGGTCGGCCGTTCTTGGACGACTCGGGCTGATCTCTGCCTCGCCTGGTGTCGGGCTCCGCTGCAAGCACTACCGCCTCTTTGCGCTTCACGTCCTTGGCCTTGACCTTCTTCTCCTCCACTCCTGCAGCTGGCAGCTCAAGGAGAAAGAGGCGCCCCTCCTCAGATCTTGCGCACTTGGTCGCCAGGTTCAACAGCTCCTGAGATGTGCAAAGTTCCTCATGCATAGCCAGCTCTTCCTTCATCTTGACGTCATGAACGCCGTCTGAGAACGCGGAGATGATGGCTTCGTCCGTGACCTTGGGGATCTTGAGGCGGGTGTTGTTGAAGCGCTGGATGTACTTCTGGAGGGTTTCTCCTAGCTGTTGCTTGATGTGGCGTAGATCGCCCGCGGCCGGTGGGCGGTCGCGAGTGCCCTGGAAGTTGGCGACGAAGCGGTCGCGCATCTCGTCCCAGGAGGAGTTCGAGCCGTGCTGCAGGTTCAGGAGCCAGGAGCGGGCCCCATCCTTGAGAGCCATGGGAAACCAGTTCATCATTACTTTTTCGTCGCCGTTGGCCGCTTTGATGCTCAACTCATAGAGCTGCTGGAACTCCGCGGGGCCGGTGGTGCCATCGTATCGAGGAGGTAGATCTGGCTTGAACTTGCTTGGCCAGGCGACGCTACGCAGTTCGAGGGTGAAGGCACTGCAGCCAGCCATGGTCGCCCAGGCCCACTTTTGAGGTGGAGCTTGGTCTTGGCGAGGTCCGTACTGCGCCACTGCAGGCGGCACGTGGTATTGACGAGGTGGCGCGGGGAGCGCCGGTGCAGCTTCTTGGGGCTGCGGGATTTCTTGGCAGCTTCTTTCTTCACGCGCGGGCGCTGGGCGCGGTGGATCATGCCGCGGAGGCGCGCTCCTTGGCGCCAAGGCACCGTCTTGAGGTCGAGGCGGTGGAGGCATGCCATGAGCCCTGTCGCCCATGGCTGGTTGAGGGGGAGGCAGAGAGTGAGATGGCGTGGGAGAGCCCCCTGCGGCACAGACGAGCTCGGCGACGCGGTCGAGCCACTCCTCTTAGAGGTCATCGACGGGGCGGTAATGCAGGAGCTCGTTCGCCGTGATGAGCGCGGCTCGTGCCTCCATGGGAGCACGGTGCACGTGAGACGAAGAACCAGCAGGGGTGTGTGATGGACTAGCGGTGCGGCTGTCCTGCCGCAGTGAAGGATGCTGCAAGGATGCCTGCTGCTTGTTCCCCACCGGGCCGGTGGCAGCATTGGCGGCGGGAGATGGAGAACGACGAGGCGGACCGCCGAAGGGAGCCGTATGAGTGACGTGGGCAGCGAGGGCAGCCCGACGCTCGGCTCGAGCACGGCGTCCGCCATGGAGACGACGGAGCGACGGAGCGACGAACTGATGGAAGGGAAGCTACGGCGCACACCTACCTAGCGCGCCAAATGTCGGATGTGGGGTTCCAGCAAACCCTTAAGTTTCGAACACTTGGGTGCGCGCAAAGTCTTTCCCTCCTACCGATCTACGCTCTAGATCACTAAGGTCTTGCGGACGAACTCGACGAACTCACAACACAGAAAGACACAGGGTTTATACTGGTTCGGGCCACCGTTGTGGTGTAATACCCTACTCCAGTGTGGTGGTGATGGATTGCCTCTTGGGCTGATGATGAACAATACAAGGGGAAGAACAGCCTCCTGAGGTTGAGGTGTTCTTGTGCGTATGAACTTGTGGTGTGTAGATTCCCTCAAGCTAAGATGAGATGAGATCCGATCCCCTCTCCACTATGATGGTGGCTAGTCCTATTTATAGAGGCCCTGGTCCTCTTCCCAAATATTGAGCGGGAAGGGAGCCAACAATGGCGGCCTAATTTAAAGCGGGGCAGCTAGTACAAGCTATCCTGACAAAAGCGGTCTTCGCCTGTGAAAGGCTCTGGTGGTGACGTCGTCTCGGGCTCCACGACGACCTCTGTCTTGCAGTCCGTGGTCTTGGTTTTGTTGCACTGAAATGGAAACCTTTGCCTGAGGGCTTGGTACTCCGTGGCTGTGCTTGCCTCCTTTGCACCAAAGGGGAAACAAGGACGCTGCTCGTGCTGGCGCCCGCCTGGCGCCCGCCTGGTGTCAATTGTCATGGCTCACGTCACGAGAGTCTCATGAGGTTCGCCTCGCCTTGATATCTCCGCCCCTCGCGAGCCTGCCTGACTAGACCGCTCGGGAGGAGGTCTTGCGTCGTCCACCTCGCAAGGCTTGGACCCCTCGCGAGGGTCTTGGATACTTTGTTGTTGAAGATGGGTCGTACGGCCTGCTGCTTGGACATGCCGCAGACCGCAGGCAGGCAAGTCTGGGACCCCCAGTTCCCAGAACGCCGACAACCGCCCTGGTGCTCTCGGCGCGACCTGGTCAATGTGGTCAATGACCGACATGCATCTGAAGTGGATTGTACTTGGAGAGGCTGACAGCTGGGTCTAAGGCCGCACGCAAGGAAATGCCTCCTTATTACGCACAAAATAATGATTCTTCCACCTGACATCTGGGACCCACCGAAAGGGCCTCTCTATTTCATGAAAAAAACGTTACCGCCACTCACAGCTTGGACCCACCAGCTATATCTTCGCACGCAAGGAAGTGCCTCCTTATTACGCGCAAAAAAATGAATACTCCCCCTGCAAGCTAGGACCCAGCATAGTGGCAGGCTGACTTGTGAGCCTACTAAGTTGACGGGGACGGAGGGCTTTGTCAGCTTAGTCAATATGCATGATTCTAGCTCCAGTGACCGTACGATGTCCATCCAACGGCCGTTCTGCTTCTTGAACCTATGGTCTTCTTACTCTAGTTGCCCAAACCAGCGCTGGTCGTGCCTCGTGCTCCTGCCTCCCGTGGCCGGCTGCGATGCGGCGAAGGCCTCACCGCCCCCTACTACTCCCACCGCTGGCCAGGCCATTCCTCTACTCACCCACACCCCTAGTTATTCTGCGGCGATGATAGCCTCACACCGCAGCGAACCAGTGAACCCTCCTACTCCTCTACGCGAGGGCATCCACTGCCGCATCTTCCCCGGCTCTGAGTCATCCCCTTCCTAGGCTTCGCCGTCGTCCACCACCCAGGTGCTTTCGGCGCGGCGTGGTCAACGTGGTCAAGGATCGACTTCCATCGGAAGAGTACTGTACGTGGAGAGGCTGACAACTGGGTCCACGACAGCCGCAAGGAAGTGCCTCCTTATTACACGGAAAATAATTATTCCTCCACCTGACAGTAGGGACCCACCGGACGGGCCACCGTATTTGGCGAAAAAAAATGTTTCCCCCATGACTGTTGGGACCCACCGTACGGGCCACCATATTTTGCGAAAAAATTCCCCCCGCTGTCAGCTCGGACCCACCCGAAGTTCCTCCCTATTACGCACAAAAAAATGAATACTGCTCGTGCTAGTTGGGACCCACCTTGGTGGATGGCTGACTTGTGGGCCTACTAAGTTGATGGAGACGGAGTGCTTTGTCAACTTAGTTAATATGAAGGATTCTAGCTCCAGTGACCGTACGATGTCCATCCAACGGCCGTAGTGCTTCTTCAACCTCTGGTCTTCTTGCTCCAGCCGCCCAAGGAAGCTGGCAAGCCCTGCGGCGATGGCAGCCTCACACAGTAGCCGAACCAGTGAACCCTCGTACTCCTCTCCGTGCGGGCTTCCACTGCCGCGTCTTCCCCGGCTCTACATCGTCCACCGCCCTGGTGCTCTCAGCGCAGCGTGGTCAACGTGGTCAAGGAACGGCTTCCATCGGACGTGGAGACTGACAGCTGGGTCCACAACCACAGCACGGAAGTGCCTCCTTATTACGCGCAAAATAATTATTCCTCCACCTGACATCGGGGACCCACCAGTCGGGCCACCGCATTTCGCGAAAAAAATGTTTCCCCCTGACCGCTGGGACCCACCAGCTACATCATCGCACACAATGAATCGTGTCCGGGCAAAAAAAACGATTCGCCCCCTGACTGCTGGGTTCCCCAACTACATCTTCACAGGCAAGGAAGTGCCTGACAGTCGGGACCCACCTGGTCAAAGCGTATGTAGCATTGTCATTCTGATCGCGAACGTGTACGCACATACTGGTTGATGTAGAGGCGCGCTCGTGTCGTAGGAGAGGCGGGCACCTAGCATGTACACGTACGTACAGCGGCCAGTGTGCAAGAAAGAAAATACGGCCACGTACGCACATACGGGCAGGGTCTTGAACACCTACTCGCGCATATGTACGGCCAGGGCTCATGTACATGGCTGGGTCAGAACGGAGAAACAACATTGTCGTCGTGTTCATGGGGAGACAACCGGCTGGGTCAGAATAGAATGCGTCGTCGTGTTCATCAGGAGGGCTTGGACGGAACAGCCGATGGAAACGAGGCCGGGCGTACCGTAGAATGGAGGAAATGGCCTTGTGTTCGACCAGCCACGGTCGAAATGGGATCCTGTTCATCGGGAGGGGTCTGTCGTACCACAAAACGGAGGAAACGGACCTCCTATGATCGAAATGGGGGTCCTATTGATCGGGAGGGGTGTGGCGTACCGCAAAATGGAGGAAACAGACTTGCGTTGGAGCGCTACAGTTGAAATGGGGGACCTGTTGATCGGGAGGGGTGTGGTGTACCGCAAAACGAGACTCCACGGGATACTGTTCATCTCCGCTGTCGACCCCCTCCAGCCTCCACGGGCTACTGTTCATCCACCGTCGACCTCCTCCAGCCTCCACCTGTGACTGTTCATCCACGGGCTCCTGTTCATCCAGCCTCCACCGTGCGCTACTCCACCGGCTACTGTTCAACCAGCCCTCTCCACGGGCTCCTGTTCAACCACCCCTCCATGGGCTTCTATTCATCCAGCCCTCCACCATCTACTGTTCATCCAGCCCTCCACGGGGTGGTCCTGTTCATCGTGCCCTCCACGGGGTCCTGTTCATCCAGCCCCAACCGGCTCGATCGATCGGGGTCCTATTCATCAAGAGGAAACACCATGGGGTCCTATTCATCCACCCCCACCAGGAACTGTTCATCCAACCCCCCCAGCAACATTCACTGTTCATCCAAAGGAAGCATAGACCGGCTTCAGTTAGCAGCAGTAGCGAAGGAATCGCTCGATCGGGTTCAGTTAACACCCATCGATCAATCGCTCAGGTTCAGTAACGCGTAGCCTGCAATGCAATCGCTCGGATTCAGTTAGAGCCCAAAGCCTCGCTCGAGTTCAGTTAGAACCCAATGCCTCACACCCACACGCGTGCATGTACGAGAGAAACGCGCATCGCTCGGCCCCGATCACCCACCGTAACCGGGAACACCCAGATATTTTCCTCGCCCTCGCTTCTACCATGGTTTTTTCCATCATGGACGGCCCAAAGAATGTCATGCAGCTGTGTCTCCGGCCCGCCCAGGACGAAAAGCCCATTTTCTATCATGATTTTTTGTCATAGAAGTAGGACCCCACCACATCTATGATGATACCGGGTTTGTCACAATTATCGTCATAGAAGTGTCATAAGTATGACAGAAAAAAATTTCGTCCGGCCCAAAATGTCACGGATATGTCTTTTTTTGTAGTGTCGTGTAGCACGGGATACCCCGTTTGTACAATTTTCTGCTGGACTTTGAACTTCTATTGCACCATCAGTACCAGCAGAATCTACAGGATTCTTCCGCTTCCTATTCCGTGTGACCTTAGTACTAACACCATCCCTTGTAATTGTGTCTTCCTTCCTCTTTCTCCGTGACATGTTATGTCAAGCCGACAAGAAAAAGGAATAACACAATTTAGTTCTTCAGAAAAAATTGATGCGTGATACAGACGAACTGAACTTTGATGTTAGACAACCACATGATAGGAGGATGTAATATGTACGAAAAACAGGACGACATGAGATAACCAGAACTATGATGTGTAAACAAAGCAGAAGACATTTCACTAAAATAGAAGCAATGCAATGGAAGGTAGACACCATATGAAAGATGCTACAAATATCGCTCTGCCAAGTTAATAGTGTCTTGTCATAACGGGTGTTTAAACAAATGTGAAGCGGTACAAGAAATAAATCATATGCAAGATGCAAACAACATCACACTTATGATGTGTAAACTAAGGAGAAGGCATTTCAACAAATTAGAAGCAATGAAAGCTAGACACCATATGAAAGATGCAACGAATATCACTCTACCAAGTTAAAATTGTCTTGTCATAAGTGCCATTTCAACAAATTAGAAGTAGTACAAGCTAGAAAAGAATGCAAGATGTAACCTATATCACACTCCCAAGTCAAATGTGTCTTATGATAAGTTATTGTTGCAGGTTACACAACAATAGTACTTTGATGTAAGAACATGGTGTGATAGACAGATATTGTATGTTCTAGAAACAGGAACACATGTCTTATTCACAAATATAATGTGTAAAGTAACAGATGGAATTCAACAAAATTAGAAGCAATACAAGCTAGACAACATACATAACATGCAACCACATATAACAATGCCAAGTTAGAAGGAGCACCTATGATGGTGCACTAGGGGAGATGTGCTCATTATCAACACAGCTATGTTGAGTGTGTACGCATGTGTTGTCTTGCAAATCATCTTGGGGGGTTGGAGGAGTAGAATATGTAGAGGCCCTCTGTTTGGAAAGGGCACCTTTATCCGCTACCTAGCTAACTTCCTTTCTCTTTATTGATTTTGAATTGTCAAGTAAAACCGACAAGAAAAAGCAATAAAATTCACTCTTCGGAACACATTCGTACATGATACTGACAATCACTACTTTGATGTATGGCAAACACATGATACCTGGATGGAATATGTATGAAAAACAGGACAGCATGGGATATTCACAACTGTTTGTGTAAACTAAGCAGAATCCATTTCAACAAATAATAAGCAATGCAAGCTAGACACCACACGAAAGATGCAACCAATATGACTCTGCCAAGTTAAAAGTGTCCCATCATAAATGCCATTTCAACAAATTAGAAGCAGCGCATGCTATAAATCATATGAAAGATGCAACTAATATCGCACTACATATACTAAAGGTGTCTTGTTATATTGATTGATGCGGGATACAAAAAACAATAGTTTTTTGTAAGTACATGCTTAATAGACAGATGTACTATGTACTAAATACAGGAAGGCATGTCACATTAACAGGTATGATGAATAAACTAAGAAGAATAGCACATGCAATTTAACCAGATTGGAAGAATTACAATCTAGACACCATATGCAACATGCAACCACATATCATGCTGCCAAGTTAGAGCAAGCACCTATGATGCTCGTGTAGGGGAAAAACAGTAATCAACTATAGAGCTACGTTCACTATCTTCATCTAGCATTGCTGTTAATCATGTGGGGAGGCAAACACTGCATTCTTTAAATGAGGATCTTTACTCACAGTAGTCCATTGGCCTGACTGCCTCATCATAAGTGATTGATGAGGGATACACAAGAACATTAGTTTGATGTAAGGACATGGTTAATAGACAGATGTACTAGCATGTACCAGAAATAGGAAGGCATGTCATATTCAAAGGTATAATGTGCAAGCTAAGCAGATGCAATTTAACCAAATTGGAAGCAATACAAGCTAGACACCCAACTGGAGTGGTGAGCATGATCATCTAGGACACGAGAGCCGGGTGGGAGGTGGGCTGCTTCGCCACCATCGTGGATTTTTAGTTGGCTTCTAGGTGATGTCTGTTTATGTGGGGCTTGTAACTGGCTCGGCCAGTGCCCTGACTAGCTATTTGTCTTCTGGTGCTCACGGGATTGTGGTTCATGTAAAAATATCTTTCCTTATCTTAATAAAGACCGACTTCAGCCTTTCAAATACAAGCTAGACACCATATGCAACATGCAACCACATATGACACCGTGAAGTTACAACAAGCACCTGGGATGGTGGTTCATTGCGAGTGAGGTCATCAACTCCAGAGCTACGTTTACCGTCTCCATCTACTGACACCGCACCCTTTATAAGGCTGAAACGTGTCTGGCCTATCCGCATACGACGCTGGGGCGACTTCTCTCTTTTCTTTTTTGCTTCTCCCAAGGCAGCAGAGTCTGAAATACCCTTGCATAAAACCACAATAGTGAGAGTACGGGTGAAGTGTGTGCAGAACTAGTGCGCTATAAAAGTAGCAGATAGCAGGTGGCTGAAAAATAAATGACAGGAGACATTTGATAGCTCTACAACATTGCATGGCAAACAAAATTAGATTCTACTCTGTATGATTTTGTAATATATGAGCACCGGAAATGCACGTACTCCTCCAGCACACCACCACATGTGGTCCTATCAAGATAATAGTCGACTGAAAATAAATAGGTCAGTTGATTTTTTTATGAACCGTCCGATCTATAAGGAACGAGCAGATGGCCTTCGTCTACCTCCCGCCAGTCACTGTTGACGATCTTTCTCGAACCGCCAGCGACCACCGGCCCAGACCCCTGCTTCCGCCGCCCTGCCTTCCCCTCGACCTCACACCACCGCCGTGCTTGGCAGCGCTCCCAGGCCATCCCTTTATCTCGGTCGACCTCAAGATCGGGCGCCAGCAGCTCTAGGCCCCACACGCCACTAAGATAAACACCGAGCCGCTGCTTCCCCGGCGTAATAGGTGGACTAGCGCTTGTTACACTGGGGAATGCATTCATTAATTGGGAATCAACTGACCAGGAATTCAAATCCAGGGGGCGACAGACCTCTAGCTAAGGTGAAATAGTATATGAGGAGAAACCTTGTGCATCGCGAGTTACTATAAACATCTAGTATCAAAAAGCAGCGGTCAACTAGTGGGTTCTGTGGGATGAATACCGTGCAAGCAAACACGTAACATTTGCATGAATAAGGGAAGAGGAATACCATTTCCAGTTGCCAGTGTGGTGTCCTCCATATGTCGCGGCGATCTTCTTAGTTTTACCGGGGGAACCGCTGTTTTGGAGGAGGGTGCAGTCTTGGACAAACCCATGGCCAAATTATTGTCTATGTTGCCATGGCCGTATGTCAGCGGAGGGGAAGAAGATCCGAGGCGGCGAAGGACGGCATAGCAGGAACAGCTCTGGTGCGGTGGACGGTGGCGAAGTTGGAGCACCAGCGGTGAGGCGTAGGATGGTGTGGTTGAATTGGCTCGGGTACGGACGGCTCGGCCTCGGCTTCATCTACTAGCTATGGAGGGCATTCCAGTTGAGGTTGCGGTGGACGACGACGTCGGGGTATCGGCTCCGGCGTGATGGAGGAGGGTGGCGGTTGATGAGTGGGATGGGGTGGCGGACCGAGGACGCCGGGGTTTCGCGGCTGGTGGAGAGGTAGTTTTGGCGCCCATGGAGTGTGAATGAGGAAACATACGAGGGGTGGGGGCGGGGGAGCTAGGGGAGAACCATGTTTCGGTCTGGGACGCACTTGTTTTGGCTTTTTTGAACAGATGGGACGCGCTTGTTTGAAATTTAGGGAAAGTACAAACTTTGCCCCCCTCTTAAATTTCTGACCTACTGCGGGTCGGGGGTAGGATGGTAATCCCAGGTGTCCCAAATAGTGGGCGGGAGCGATTTCGGCCGTGCACATGTGTTCTTAGGCGGCCATTGTGTATGAATGTTTTTCGGAGGCGGTTGCGTGGCGTCTAGATGAAGCTACAAACCTACCCCGGTTTAGACCTTTGGACGTCGGGCCGGTAGGTTTCACCGGTGGGAGTTAGAAAGGTAATTTCCTTCTACTACCAAACAATGGTCTCACGGGTTTCTAGCTAGTAAAAGTTCTTTTGGCGCTTCGTTCAAAATTTTGAAACAGAAGCATTCACATTTAGAGTACTCTTGAACTTTGAGGATTGACCTTAATAGACAATGTTAAATTTGACCCTGTATGTTTGAAGACCTCATTAAATTATCCACTTCTTTTTGAAATTTTGACACTTCAAAATCCTATAACTACGATTATTTTGGAATGGAGGAGCTAAATTTGAATCTATTTTGTACACGACTATATATGCTATTATGTACAAAATCAGAGCTAAGAATGGTGCCCCCATAATTTAGGTATGATTTACAAATGCCATGATATCGAATTCGAATTTTTTAAACCACCTTAAGTTGAATTCAAATGTATGCTAGTTCATAGCTAGATATTGTTGGGGAACGTAGTAATTTCAAAAAAATTCCTATGCACACACGAGATCATGGTGATGCATAGCAACGAGAGGAGAGTATCGTCCATGTACCCTCGTAGTCCGTAAGCGGAAGCTTAATGAGAACGCGGTTGATGTAGTCGTACGTCTTCACGATCTGACCGATCCAAGTACCGAACGTATGGCACCTCCGAGTTCAGCACACGTTCAGCTCGACAACGTCCCACGAACTCGATCCAGCAGAGCTTCACAGGAGAGTTCCGTCAGCACGACGGCGTGATGATGGTGATGATGTTGCTACTGATGCAGGGCTTCTCCTAAGCACCGCTATGATATGATCGAGCTGGATTATGGTGGTGGGGGGCACCGCACACGGCTTGGAACAATCAACTTGTGTGTCCTAGGGTGCCCCTGCCCCCGTATATAAAGGAGCAAGGGGGAAGGATGGCGGACCCTTGCAGGGCGCGCCAGGAGGAGGAGTCCTCCTCCTAGTAGGAGTAGGACACCCCTTTCCTACTCCTACTAGGAGGGTGAAAGGAAGGAGGAGAGGGAGAAGGAAAGGGGGGCGCCCCCCCCTTCCCTAGTCCAATTCGGACCAGAGGGGGAGGGGGCGCGCGACCTGCCCTGGCCGACCCTCTCTCTCTCCACCAAGGCCCATATGGCCCATTACTTCTCCCGGGGGGGTTCCGGTAACCCTCCGGCACTCCGATTTTCTCTGAAATCACCCGGAACACTTCC
The DNA here is from genome assembly GCF_018294505.1 of Triticum aestivum. Taxonomy (NCBI): domain Eukaryota; kingdom Viridiplantae; phylum Streptophyta; class Magnoliopsida; order Poales; family Poaceae; genus Triticum; species Triticum aestivum. The sequence goes on from NC_057812.1 coordinate 529,635,001, forward strand.
GGTATCCAAATATAGTCATCCAATATATCAATCTTTATGTCTCGACCATTTCGATACTCCTCGTCATGTCCGTGACCACATCCGGGACTCTGAACTACCTTCGGTATATCAAAACACATAAACTCATAATACTGATCGTCACCGAACATTAAGCCTGCGGACCCTACGGGTTCGAGAACTATGTAGACATGACCGATAAATGTCTCCGGTCAATAACCAATAGCGGAACCTGGATGCTCATATCGGCTCCTACATATTCTACTAAGATCTTTATCGGTCAAACCGCATAACAACGTATGTTGTTCCCTTTGTCATCGGTATGTTACTTGCCCGAGATTCGATCGTCGGTATCTCAATACCTAGCTCAATCTCATTACCGGCAACTCTCTTTACTCGTTCCATAATGCGTCATCCGCAACTAACTCATTAGTTGCATTGCTTGCAAGGCTTACAGTGATGTGCATTATCGAGAGGGCCCAGAGATACCTCTCCAACAATCAGAGTGACGAATCCTAATCTCGATCTATGCCAACTCAACAAGTACCATCGGAGACACCTGTAGAGCACCTTTATAATCACCCAGTTACGTTGTGACGTTTGGTAGCACACAAAGTGTTCCTCTGGTAGTCGGGAGTTGCATAATCTCTTAGTGATAGGAACATGTATAAGTCATGAAGAAAGCAATAGCAGTAAACTAAAACGTTCAAGTGCTAATCTAATGGAATGGGTCAAGTCAATCACATCATTCTCCTAATGATGTGATCCCATTTATCAAATGACAACTCATGTCTATGGTTAGGAGGCATACTAGTGACACTCTTTGACCAACGAGCTAGTCAAGTAGAGGCATACTAGTGACACTCTATTTGTCTATGTATTCACACATGTATTATATTTCCAGTTAATACAATTCTAGCATGAATAATAAAACATTTATCATGAAATAAGGAAATAAATAATAACTTTATTATTCCCTCTAGGGCATATTTCCTTCATCTATTGATAATGTTCATTGTGTAACTTTCGTATGTATAATGTGCTTTACACACACAACATGAACTATACTCACGTTTATATTCGATTGCTAAAGCGATGCATTGTTTGGAGTTCAAAATACTAACTATGTGGATCAATTATGTTGAATAATAACATAGACATGCTCAAATTCGATAGAATCTAGATGTATGATGGATCAATCACCGTTCCTTATGCGAATTGCAAATATCATGATCCCATCCTAATATTTGGATACAATTTATATCTTTAATAAATGTGTACATCTATCTTTTACGTGTAGTTTCACTCTCCATCGGTGGTCTCTCACACATGCTCACACACTCTCTGTCGAGGTGTCTTTCTCGCAGACATGCTCTAGATATAACCCTCCCTCCCTCTCGTAACCATTTACAACTGTTTTCACTAACCTTTATCACAAGCACACTTCCTCTCACAAGCATACACATGCACAATCCACATCGACCCTTTCTATATACATAGACATGCCTAAGTGTCTCCTGTACGCACATTATCTTTAGGCCTGTCTCTCACGCATTGTATCACGCCTCTCTTCCTAATCGACGAGTATGGTTCTAGCATAGCATTCTGTATGATGCCCCTTAAAGTTAGGTTGGATGAATAGTAATATCAGAGATAAGGGGTTACCTTGGTCCGAGGACCTAGGGTTATAAATCCTAGCCGGGTTTGCTAGTGGACACAGAGTCCTTCACGATTCTGCTATCTTTGTCTTGTATGACTAGTCATCCATGGGTCTCTCTAAATGCGTCACAAGCCGACCAATGTGGCCCAGGACGGAACCGAACAAAGGGCCTCACCTCGACCCACCGGACCTCATGCGGTGACACACCCTCCGCCCTCAGGTCTCATTATCTTCTCGCACCCACACATACCAACACAAACACCACACAAAAGAAAATTCTCCTCATGCCTCTATCCCCCCTTGCATATACACACTCAAGGGAATCTCTCGCCGTGACATCATATCCATCTCTCTCTCTAGACCTCTCTCATTTCTCGTGCTATCTCTCCCACGCCCCCTCCCCCCGCCGGCCCCTCTATCCATGCCTCTCTCGAATACGTAATACACACCCATGCCTCTCTAGGCCCTACCAAATACATCAACTACAAATTCACACATGTTACATCACGTACCCCATTGATCTAAAAAGCCCTCTCTTCACATTTATTTCGCACACAACATTCCTTTTGAATAAAAGTGTGGCCAAAAAATTATTTTAGAATTTCTACATATATACAACATTACAAAGTTATATGGAGGAGTATGAACATTAATTTTCATTGCATGGTGCCCACAATGATATTTATTCCGCACTGTGAATTTTTATGTTTTATACTATATATAAAGTTAGTCAAAATAAAGAGAAACGAAGAGAACCTCTCTCTCCATCGCATACACCCCCTCTACGCCCCTATCACGTAAACACACAAACTATATCCAGGTCCTCTAAAATTAAGCCCCAGCACATTCACGCATGCTACATCTTTCTCTCGCGATATATATAGTGACGATCATTGTATTTGAAGGGAAAGCAGGATACCACATTGGATTTCAGAATCCACTCATTACAGTCACCATTTACGTTTTGTGGTTATTATGCACTCACAGGCTCACAGTACAACTCTGTATTTGCTCAAGACACGACTAGTTGACAAGTTAAACGCTCCACGTGGCACCTCTAGTGTTGCATCACATTACTCACTACCATCGGTCCCACCTGTGGGCTTGTATCTACTCTACAATCTTACAAAAACAGAGTTGGTGATGATGGTGTGCCTACCATCCTGCAATATAGGCCGTCTGATTTATATCTGATGGATAGGAAGGAAACTACGGCAATTTTGCAAAAAGGTACCCATACACCTCTCCACATTTACAAATAAGGCCTTCCCGCATTGATCATTTTCTCTCACAAGATAAACTAGTCATACAAATGCATCTTGATGTTACGTGCAACGCATGGGCATCTTGCTAGTAAGAATAAAATAAACGACAAACAAATATTGGACGGTGGTTCGAAGTCATGACCACGGGCACAACGGAAAATGTGGCCTTGTATTGGTATGATGAGCCGTCTGTTTTAACACACATGAGCTGGTGTGGTGATTATACACACATGCATGCATGCACACGAACTGCATGCATGCAACACTTACATGAACACATGCAGCCACGCACACACGCAACACTCACACGTACACATGCAACCACACACACATGCAACTCACATGCACACACGCACGCATGCATGCACACACCACACAACCAACACACACTCTCACGCTAAAGCGCTCAACCTACACATGCATGCGCACACATCAGGCCCTAACAGACACATACACAACCAGGTGATTTCCGCGCATGGGTTGAAGTCTTGGCGCGCCTGCGTAAATTTGTGTTTATCTGACCTTTTTCCTATGTGAACTGACAGGTGGGACCCACAAGGAACATGGTCAATTTAACTACTCAATGTGGTGCCGCGCAGACTATTTGGCCGGTCAACATAGTGCAATCCGATGCTGAACGGTGAGCAAGTGAACGTATAATCACCGCAAAATGTATATAGTGACTGTAATGAACGTATTCTGAAGTTTGGTGACTGTACTACGCTTTTATCTCTATAGGCCCTCCAAAACTACATATCTACACTTTCTCGCATGTTACATCTAACAAATATGCAATACAGCACTACTACTACACTCTAACACAATAAATCATATGTGTTTTTAGTTATACTAGATATCATATTGTTACTTAATTATTCAGTTTGCATACATTAAAATTGTCTTTGAAATGTATGTCCTGTAGCATCTACCGCGCGGGAAAAATCTCACCCTTTCCTGTTTAATCGGGTTTGTGTCGATGGATCGTGCGAAATAGCAAAACTATAGTACTATACAGTACAAGTGACAGTTCGCTCGACTACCGTGTCATGTACTCCTCCGTCGTAAGAGTGGAGCGCTCGCTTTCATAAATGTTCTAGTCGCTTTCGTCGACATGTGGGACATCAAGCTACCAGGTCCACGTGCCATACCAAAATACAGTGCAGGGCAGCAGGCGTGAAGCACCCCAGTCATGGCGCCGGCATAGTAATGAGCAATGAGGCGTCAAATCATAAAGTTACACCTTTCCCACAGTTAAGTTGGAGGGACGAAGTAATAATAATGCTAGTAAAAAAAGAAGTTGGAGAGACGAAGCAGCCATCATTTCACTCATTGTTGAATCCGCTTCTCCCTCATCTTCTTCAAGTAAACCACGTGTTGCTTCTACCGTTGTTCTGCCTCATGTGGGACGTCGATCGGCTTGGTAAAGCACTACGACGTGGGACCGCATGTTCGCAAACCGCCAGGCCAACGTCCTCTGAAAATAAGAAACCTCCCCCGCCATCCGCCCGGCAAAATCTCCTCCTTTTTACTAATCTTGATTCTATAATTTTTTAGATCAATATAATTGAGATTTGTATAGATAGCACATAGGAGCAAAACCAAGTGGTATGGTTAACGGCATCCATAATGTGTAGCCAAATGTGAAAATAGCTTTTGTCATCGATGGGAAACATTGCGAACGGTGCTGCCAAAGCCAAAAAGATGGAACCGAAGATCCATGATTGATTGATTGAAGGAATAGAAAAATGCAACGTCTCTGCTCTTTCTCCCATGCTTGGACGCATCTACAGTATAGAGCACAGAGTCTAGTCCCCTGTCCCTTCTACCGCAAATCACAAAGCAGTGAGGCATCAAATCACAAAGCATGGATGAAGCAACCATCATTTCACTCTTCGCTGACTCCGCTTCTCCATCGTATTCTTCGACAAACCACCTCACCGCACTAAGCTGGACGGACGACGCTATTGGTTATTTGGTTCAACGGACTTCCTTGATGCAAATAAGGTGTTTTCTCGGCTTGCAGGCGGCACTTGCGAACGACTTATAGTGGTCTCCCTCAATGGTGTTCTCCGTTGAACGCACTTCGCCAAACCACAACGTTCGAGATATCATCGACGTCACCGCAATGAGGAAGGAATTCAAAAAGTTACCACCTCCTTTTTTTGTACACAAGGCCAGTATATCAAAATTACAATTTGCAAAAGGCCACTAACACTAATCGAGGCAAAATTGATGGGGTTTGCCTCGTACTAGCACCAAGGACATTAATATACCCTTGCATGCATGTGGAAGTGAGAAGGTTAGTTTGCATGGCACTGCATTAATCAAGCGATGGGGAGTGAGATGGTTAGCTCTTTGGGCTTTGGAAAAATACGCATTAATTGACACGTCAAACAGGGATTTGTATCAATTAATCTCGCGAAGGAAAACCCCGCCTTTCTCTTTTAACACAAGTACTCCTAGTACGTACGTACTTGTATCCTGTTTGGGTCTAGGCCTTGCATTGCCATACTTTGCCACACATTTTTGCCAAGATTGCCTAAAGCTTTCAAAATGAAAAGGAGGTACACTTGTGCACGGCTGCCGTGGTTGCACCGCACCCTCACACAGTCGCTCCTGCATGCCGCGGTCGCACTGCACCCTCACACAGTCGCCCCTGCATGCCGCAAACCCAACCAAGGGAACACACCATCACTGACACGTGCTACCGCATGTGAACAAACCAAACTCAGCTATCCTACCGCTGACACATAATTTTCGTTCATACAGTATGTTTATCCAAACGCATCTTGGGGAGGATCGTACGGCCCGTGTGATGGTCTGTTGGGGAAGAAGAAGAGGTGAGGAAGAAGGGTTAGGAGACGTAGGATATTCATCCAACCGCCTGAAATGGTAGACTGACCCAAATGATGAAATTCAGGCGACTTGCATAACAATATATGTTTTTACACAGCAAAAGATCCCTAAAAACAACAACATAAAGAAAAACGATCACTGCTCGCGGAATAAGACGGCCTCGTCGTCTTTGCCTGCCAGTGCGAACCAGCTATAGGTGCCGATGTGTGTCTCTGCACCGTGGTTGTCCTCGGCCTCCAACTACTCATTCACGCAGAGCGTGCGGGCGCTCTACACGGATGAGAGCACCGCTCGGTTCAAGTCCAGGACATCTAGCTTCGCCTGCAGGAGGGCCTCGATGCCAGCGGCATCCGCACTCTCTATGTCAAGTTGAGCCTCCGCCGCCCGGTTCAAGTCTAGGACGTTTGGTTCTGCCTGCAGGAGGGCCTCGATGCAAGCGGCATCCGCGCGCTCCGTGTAGAGTTGAGCCTCCGCCTCCCGCTTCACATCCACGACATCTGGTTCCGCCTGCAGGAGATCCTCGATGGCAGCAGTATGCACGCGCTCCGCGTCGAGTTGAGCCTGTGCCTCCTGATCCTCCTTTAGTATCGCCATGTTGAACCGCTGGTCCGCCTGCACCATGGGGGACCCGGACGCCGGCATGAAGTCGACGTCCATCGTCTCATACCCATCAGAGCCTTCTGCGCCACGACCCTCGCCATGAAAATTGGATCGGCTTCCTACTCCTCGTAACTTGGCTCCAGAGAACTCGGGGATTGGCCTGCCGCAAAGCGAGCTTGGAAAAGGAGGTCTGTGGCGTCGACTGCCGCCGTGATTTCTGCGCGGCGCTCTGGCGTCAGCATCTTGTAGTACGTGATCTTGCAGTGCACCATGGCTTTCCTGCGAACTAGGGGATGCTTGATGCGGGCTAGGGGATCGAAAGGTGGGGGAATGGGCTGGAGAGGAGGTGTGGTTTTGGGGCAGTGGCTGGCGTAGGCCGAGCAGCGAAGGTTCTGGTGTGAATAGTGGTCCCGATGACGACCGGTCAATCGGTTTTGACAGTACATCACTCTTGTCACGTTCGCGTTGCACCCTGGCATGCTGGACCCTCCATGTCGCTCATCGAATGGAACGCGCTTCGTCTTGCATTTTTGCTCGCTTGTGCAACCACAATTGAGAGCAACCTGATGTCCCTCCCCTGGACGTGGATCCTCTGACTTTGCAATCCCTGCCATTGCCTGCCTTTGAGTCACTAACATGTAATAATATTTGACATGCAACTTACACAAAGCATACGATCAAATTCGTATGTGAAAGGAGTTTCCAATTATATAATTTTCACATTATACATCTCATGTACTATTAATCTTGTCAATAGTCAAAGGCGGTTTCGAAAAAGGCATTAGAAGCATTCCGCGGAGTATCATTCGCATGTACCATCTGAGATGGCTCCCACCCCACCTCCACCCACGCCAATAGGCTCTCCGGCGATCTCCCTTTCTACCCACTAAATTCCGAAACCAATCCACTCATCCTCTCCGGCGTCACCACCTTACTATGTGGATCACCATCTTCGATGGATCAAGGTTCTAGTTCTACCCTTGGCTTGGACTTCTCCAAGGGGCTGGTTTTTGCCAATGAGATCTATAGATCTTGTGGCATCTCGGTTCATCCTTTGGAGGGCACGGATCCTTTCATCATGGTGGTCTCGTTCAGTAGGTATGATTTCCGCCTTTCAGAGGATTCGGTGGCTGCAGCGCTTGAGGCCGCTATTGGTGGATCGGCCATTGAGTTCATGGTTTCCATTTTACGTGACAAGGTATTCTCCTTTCATGTTTCATGCAAAAAAGTTGGTCTACACATTCTTGCTCTTCGGTCTTTCGCTTGTGAGCATTTTAAGTGTTTCTTCCACCTTTGTGGCCATGGTGGTCCAAATTGGAGACGTGAGGTCTTGATTTGGAGAGAAGAGTGTGATGCTGAATGGATTTTTGTTAGTCCTACCAAGCGTCGCGCGACAATGGGTATGTTGGCCATGCATAAACCTCCTGTCAAATCTTCTATCAAGTCTGCCACTAGTTGCAGGAAGAAACTTTCATTCGCTATGTTTCAAAAATATCCTGCATGCAAAGGTTATCAATACCCTGCCACGCAAACATGCATTGACACTGTCCAGGATGCGGGTTATGTTCTTAATCAACATGAGTGTGTCATCATTCATTCTCCTCCGGCGCCAGAGCTCCGGTGGACGGTGGCCACTCACCAATCTGTTTTGGAACGGTCCCTCCGCGACCCGCTCGATCTGCGTCAATCTCACAAGAGCTGGTTCCTCAATCTTCGGTGCACCTGTTGGGCGGGTCTGGGATTTCTTCAAATCACCAACCTCCTGATTTGCCAGCAATTGATGGGCCCATTGTGTCATCAAGGGCCGTTTCTGCCCAGCCCAGCAGCCCACCTTCTGAGTCACACGTCATTTCTCTGGGCCCAGTCAATGCCGAATCTCCCAATGCATGGCAAGTCAATCAGAATCGTAACTTATCTCCCACCTGAATATTGGGCCGGTCTATTGAGGATTTGGATGGATTTTCTTCTATGGTTGATGAAATGGCGTTTAATGTCTGGAAATGCCACAACTGCTTTTCTATGGCGCATATCACCTCAAGTTGCACCAATCAAACGCGCTGTCACTGTTGTTTTCGGCCAGGCCATAGGGCAAAATCTTGCATAGGATCTGCACCGGCAGGAGGTTTTAGGTGGGTCCCACGAGTCATTGAGAGTCCATCTGATAGCCCACCACCGGCTTTATGGCTTAACGCCTCGAGTTCCCTCCACCCTACCACTGCCGCCTGCCCATTGATACGTCCCATTGACGAGTTGCATCTTGCATCGTCATCTGAGCCTACTCTGCCTCCACCTTCGCCACCCCCATTACCTCCATCCCCTCCAGCTCCGCCTCCGCCTCCGCCACCACCACCATTACCACCATCTCCCCCAGCTCCTCCATCCGCCCCGCGACCAGATACGCCGTCAACACCTCCACCATTGCCGAGTTCACCGTTAGCAACTTCTCCGGCGATGACCAACTTTGAGCTGGATCCTCTGCCGTATGTGCCACCAGGATTCGAGATCATCGATGGAGGGCCGCTATGTCTCCCTCGCACCTTTTCTGCTCCAGCTGTTGCGCCTGACAGCAGGCATGACGAGTATGCGATTGGCATCGTCGAGCCAGCGCCGCTGCCAGAGGAGATTCAAATCTGCCATAACATGGTTAGTGACTTTGTTGTTAATCAGTTGGAGAGAGATGTTCTCGATGTTCAGCCATGGATTCAGGGAGTCAGATTGTTCCGTTTCCTTTGTGCAATCTCTAGGCAAGTTATGGTGGATCATCCACCCTTTGATTTGGGCAATGATCGCTTTGTTCGTTTTATTCCGCATGATGAGGGGATCAATTACAGAGCTGTTCAGGGTTTTCGCCGTGCTTGGGTCATGCTCTTGGGAGTTCCTCTGGATTATCTTAGGCCGCAATATATTGCAGATGTGATTAGCACTTTTGGTCGCTTCCACTCTTGGCATCAGGCCGATCCTCTGCTGACGCGGACTCTGGCATATGTGCCCTTCCATGCCCCCTATATGGTGCCTCGAGGTGTGGTTTATCGGGAGTTCGGAGATTTTGGTGGTACTAGGGTTTCCTGGTCTGCTCCAGTCTATGTTTTTTCGATGGATTTTGCAGAGGTGTTGCCTGCAGATGAAGATCCTATGCCATTCGATGGAAATCCACACACCCTCCCTGGCCAGATGCACTTCAATAATCACAACTGGGTACTGCCGGAGTTTCCTGAGCTAGGTTGGAATGATGTGCCTCCACCTGTTGTTGACAACAAAAATGTGCAACATGAGGTCGTCCCTGACAATGCTGCCGCACCTGAGGAACCTGTTCAGGTTCAGTCCCAAGAGTCCATGGTGCTACAAGTTTTGGATGATTCAGTTAATAATGGCAATGTCCCTGATGATGTTCACAATGATGATGTTGCTCCCCTACACCTTGTAGCTCAACTTCCAGCTCAGCAAGTTCTCCATATTGGTCGGGTTCTAATGGTTTTTGGCCCAATTCTGCCCCAACAGATGCAGTGGACTCCTACTTTCAGTAAGTACATGCAACAATTTGATTCGGCAGTCATCCCGCGACCTTTCTAGATGCCTTTGTTTAACTTCCTTAAGCAACCTTGGAGTCACAGCCTTTCTATTAAGGGTATGGCTCTCAGCTTGTTGCCGCCACCGTCTGTCCCTGAGGTCTTCTTTCAGCCTTCATCAGTCAAGCGCCTAGTTGCTTGTGCGCTCTGCTTTGACGAGACATCTGAATTGTCTGAACCTGTCGCTGAGAAGTTTCAGTTCTCTGCTATGCCTGTTATCAACAATAAGAGATCTCGTAAATCTGCATTTGTTCACCCGATCATTCTGGATTCCCAGGTTCGTCGTAGTGCCCGGCTTCGCACCTTGCGTCATGGTTTTCATCAAGCGCCCCCAGGGTCAATCATCCCGCAGTCTGTCAAGTGCACCAAGAAGCGCAAAACTAGTGCCCGGCCTGTTCAGTCTGCAGCCGCCCCTGATGAGCCAGTTGTGCCTCCACCAACTGCAATTGGTACACGTCTGCGGATTGCCCCTGAGAAGATCACGGAGGACAAGCTTGTAGCTGATCCTTCTGAAGCCACTCCTTCCAAGGATACTGATGATGAATGAAGTCTGCCACATCATGGGTCGCTGACGAACCCATTTAATCGCCACTTATCTTTGCTTTTGTTACTTGATGTTGAACCTTATGAGGCTGCTACGTGGATGTTGTAGGTCATTGCGTGATCTAGTTTTGCTTTCATTCCCTTTAATTTGTAACGAATCAGACAATCTTTAGAGACTGGAAGATATTGTGTTGGAATGTGCGTGGTCTTATCTCTGAAACCAGGCAACTTGAAGTTAAGTAGAAGATAGATGAAAGTGAGTTCTCTATCATTTGTTTGCAAGAAACTAAATGCATGCATATCGATCAGCATTTTCTTAGGAAATTTTGTCCTCGACGCTTTGATAATTTTGTGTATATGCCATCGTCTGGGGCTTCTGGTGGTCTGCTGATTATTTGGAATTCGGCTTTCTTTTCTGGGAAATTAATTCAAGCTCACTCCTATGGCATCATTGTGGAATTTGCATCTGCACACACTTCCGAAGTTTGGACTTTAGTGTCAGTTTATGGTCCTTGTCAGAATCCTTCACGAGATGAATTTGCCAAGTGGTTATATAACCTCAACATACAAATTGATGAGAAATGGCTGCTTCTCGGTGATTTTAATTTCATGCGCTCCTTGGAAAACCGTAATCTACCAGGGGGTAATGTTAATGATATTTTTTTCTTTAATCAAATTATTGGTCACCTAGGTTTAGTGGAATTACCAATAAAAGGTAGGCAGTTTACTTGGTCCAATATGCAAACAAGTCCTCTTCTCGAGCAGATTGACTGGTTCTTCACCACGGTATCTTGGACCTCTGATCACCCTAATGCAATGGTCATGCCCCTGGCACGGACAGCATCGGATCATGTACCTTGTGTGTTCTCTGTCGCCACTTCTATTCCGAAAGCTAAGGTCTTCCGTTTTGAAAATTATTGGGTAAACCTCCCAGGTTTTGCTGAATGTGTCTCTAAAGTTTGGAACATGCCTGTTCAGAGGTCTTCTACTAGTGGTACAATTTCGGCCAAGTTTAAAGCCCTCCGTTATGCTCTTAAGAGGTGGTTCGTAAGCCTTTCGAAGATCAAAGCCCTAATTGCTGATTGCAACAAGGTGATCTTGTACTTTGATGGTTTGGAGGAACTCCGGGCGCTCACTTGGCCAGAGATAAATTTTCGTAAAATTGTTAAGCTCCATCTTGAGGATATTCTTCGTTTGCAATTTATCTACTAGAAACAGTGATGTACCATCAAATTCATCAAAGTGGGCGAGGAAAACACGAAATTTTTCCACACCATGGCTACAGAACGATACCGAAGGAATACCATCACCTCCACTAAAAATGCTGCAGGTGAGGTTGTGAATGATCATCATCAGTTAGCTTCCATGTTTTAGGCTGATTTCAAGCAGCGCATGGGCCAAGCCAAGGGTATTCGCATGGCCTTTGACCTTGATAATCTCCTGACTAGAGTCGAAGGACTTGAGGCTTTATCCAGGCCTTTCACTGATGATGAAGTGGAGGAGGTCATTAAACATTTACCGTCTGACTGTGCCCCTGGCCCAGATGGATTTACAGGCCTTTTCATGAAGAAATGTTGGAGTGTTCTTAAGCCAAACTTTATGAAGTTGGTTGCTGAGTTTTATGAAGGAAATTGCAGCTTGGAATGTCTTAACACATCTCTCATTACTCTCATTCCTAAAAGGTTAAGCCCTGAGACTGTGGGTGACTTTCGGCCAATCTCTTTAACCAATACATGTCTAAAGTTCTTAACCAAACTTCTGGCGAATCGGTTACAGAAAGTAATCCTCCAATGCATCCACCGTAACCAATGTGGCTTCCTTAAGTGTCGCTCTATCCAAGACTGCCTTGCATGGTGTTTTGAATATATACACCAGTGCAAAGCTTCAAAGAGGCCCATTGTTTTATTGAAGCTGGATTTCACTAAAGCGTTTGACACGATTGAGCATGATGCCATCCTCAGAATTCTTAAGTACAAGGGCTTTCATGATCGTTGTAATGGCTGGGTCAGTAACCTTCTTTCATCTGGTTCTTCTGCGGTACTGTTAAATGGAGTTCCTGGCCAACATTTTCAGTGCAAGTGTGGTGTTCGTCAAGGCGATGCTCTATCGCCTCTTCTCTTTGTCATTGTGGTGGATCTTTTGAAATCTGTGGTGAATGACATGTGCACTCATAATATCCTCAGCTTACCAATCCCAACGAGGTCTAATGACTATCCGATTGTTCAGTATGCGGACGACACACTGATAGTTTTGCCAGCGGTTGACAACCAATTGATTGCTCTCAAGGATATGTTACACAATTTTGCTGAATCCACAGGTTTGCGTGTCAACTTCAGTAAATCTTCCCTCATCCCAATGAACATGTCTGAGGAAGAAGGAATTCGTCTTGCTGCTCTACTTGGATGCTCTGTTGGATCAATGCCCTTCACGTATCTTGGTCTACCCATGAGCACCTCTAGGCCGAACATTTACGATCTGCTGCCTCTTGTTGATCGCATCGAGAGAAGATTATCTGCGACTCCTTGTCTCCTCAACCAAGGCAGTAGGCTTCAACTCCTGCAGTCAGCCCTCACGTCCATGCCCATTTACTTTCTCTGCTCATTATCTATACCACAAGGTATCCTCAAGCAGATTGAAAGGATTGAACGGCGGTGTCTTTGGAGGGGGAATACCTAAACTCCACAACAATCTCTAGCTGCATGGGAGTTGGTTTGCAAGCTAAAGAAGTATGGAGGGCTGGGAGTCACTCATTTAGGAGTGCAGAATGAAGCTCTGCTGATCAAACATCTGTTCAAGTTCTTCAATAAGAAAGATGTCCCATGGGTTAACATCATTTGGGATTCCTATTATCATTCCTCATCCCCACAAGTTACTCAGCTATGTGGCTCCTTTTGGTGGCATGATGTGCTCAAGTTGTATGAAAAGTTCTGTTTGCTTGCCACACCACAAGTGTATGCTGGAGATACTATGGTTCTCTGGCTTGATCGTTGGCAAATTGACAACAGAATAATTGCTCTTAAGGATTGATTCCCTAGACTTCATTCTTTAGCCATTGATGACACGATAACAGTCAAGGACTTTTTTTCTTATCAGTCGGCTGTTTAAGGTGTCCATCTACCTTTCTCTTCGGAGGCATATCTGGAACTAACTCAACTCCAGACTTTGTTACAGCCCATAAGCTTGCAGTCGGAGGAGAAGGATGTTTGGAAATGGCCATCTAAAACTAGAGAGTATCAATCTAATCTCTACTATGAGTTCACCTTCTCCCATTTAAGGATTGACCCAATTTTCAAATATATTTGGAAATTCTCCTTTACCCTCAAGATCAAGGTTTTTGGATGGCTTTTATTGATGGATCGTCTTAACACACGGGACATGATGTAGAGAAGGCACTAGAATATCTAGGATGATACTTGTGTTCTCTGCCAGTCTTCCTTTCATGAAGATAGAGTCCATCTCTTTTTCTCTTGCAATTTTAGTCAAAGAGTATGGAATTATCTTGCGATTTCCTGGCTAGCAACATCCAATCAGTCTACTTTCATGATGGCATCAGCTTCTAGGAAGGATTTCAATAAACCTTTGTATTCTGAGGTGGTCTTTACTGCAACATGGAACATTTGGATGCAAAGGAATGGCAAGATCTTTAGAAATGAGACTCCAAGTTTTGTGCATGATCTTTCCTTACTAGCTCACAGAATAAAATGTAAATATAGGGCCAGTCTGTTAGCTTGGATAGCCTCTCTCCCCTAACTCTCTTTGTAAGTATGATAGCTCTCTCTGTAACTTTTGTTTTCCTTTTCTTTACTTGTACAAAGAACCTTTTTTTGGAATGAATAAAGGGCTATGAGGTTGTTGCCTTGCAGTATATAGTAAAAAAAATGCATTAGAGCATGGTTAATAATATAGGAGAGCTGATGGCTATAAGGAACTGCCATGTCATCTATAGCCATCATCTATATCACTCATACAATATTGTGGGCTATAAGGTTGGCTATTTCCCGCAAAAAATGTATATAAGGTTGGCTATTGTATTAGTACCTTTTTCCATATCCTCTCTATATCTTTCTTCATATTTATTGTATTTACCTACGAATGCGTATATAGCTAGGCTCTTGCATGAGAGCTCACTCCCCTTACTTTTTCACATCTCTCTCCTCCACATAGGCAAAAATGCCATGTATGTTGGATCTTAGAATGGCTATTAGGTTGGCTCTAAGCATTTAATATTTACATGAGCAAGGTATATGATTGCAAGAGAGCTGTATGCATATTATTTTTCTTGATCTGTGTGTTATAGCCGGGCTATAGAATAAGAGCCTGCTTGACTCTCTTTCCTCTCTTCTCACTCCTCCAAGTAGGATTTTAATGACATGAAAAGTCTTATAGCCAGCTGATTAGGCCTTATTAGACTTGCTCTTAGGCCCTATATAAATGGAAGGGGGAGTACTATGAGCACTGCATACTCTACTACAAATGTTGTCAGTACTCCACTAGTACTATTTGACAGGGAGCTTAAAAAGTTACTATTGGACTGGCTATACGTGGCGAAATCCTAGTCGGAAGATCATGCGCGAGAACAAGCACAATCACATGGTTGAAAACAAATTGGAAACCATCTCTGTTTGAATACAAATCTAGGAGTACATACGAATCTAACAATATTGATTGGGCGTTGTTGAATGTTGATACTTTTTTCTGTAAGTTTGATCAAAGTAGAGATACTTTGACTACACATAAAACTTATATGTAAACTAGAAAAGATCGAAGGGAGTATATTGTACATTCAAAAGTGAAACGAACATTGAATACCTTTATATATGAATTGAGGATGCTATGATAACCGGTTCAAAATTTTGAATCCGCCTTAGGTATCACACATGCACCCACTCTTTTTCTCTCGATTTCATCTCGGGGTCTGGAGATCGATTGAAAGAGGAGTAGGGTGGGTACAATGCGTTCTTTTCGCTTATGAGCGTGCAATATACTCCCTCTGATCCCCACAGACCACCCCCCCTGCGGGTCATCTCTATCATAGAAACAGACCAACCCATTATCTCCTTGCACGACACGCAATTGATCTCTCAACATCTGTCAGGACCCCGATTCCAAGTCACATCGATCTAGCTGGTAACACCTCATATCACTTTGCGGCCTCACGCACGGTATCCCCACGGGTGTCGCCTTACCCTGGCCCGGGACCGTTTGCGCCTTTTGGCTCACGTATATGATTGTGTTGCTAGCATCCATATGGAAGAGAACCCGGGCCGACATGGCTAGTCGTGAACCCAAAGCGGCACTAACCTATGGGGACAGGCATACATGATTCACATCGAGCATGTCGGTCAGCAGCGTGTAAATCCGGGCTGTAGCACTGGGCTAACAGGACTCCGGGGAACCCGGGCTGTAGCAGGCTAGGCATGACTCTGGATGTCACCGCGTGACATTTCCCCAAAGGGACAGACATAGGAACAAAGTTAAACACATGCCAGCCAGTCAAGTGTCCTGAGCAGTAGTGCTGGGCTAGCAGGACTCCAGTGAACCGGGCTATAGCGGACTACTATGGCTCAAGGAAGCACTAGACTTCATTTCCCCTTAAGAGAGGCTGCCAAGGATAAACAACTAGATTGTCGGATCCCACACATAGCAATACACGTCACACGTACGCATAACATGCAAGTATGCGCTGCACAACATGGCATCACAACATAACGCAAATTCATATAGATAAAGGCTCAGAAGAACCACATAGCATTAAATACAAACAGGGGTCACATGACCCATCATTTAGAGCATACAAGCAATGGAAGCATTACATGTCTAAGTATAGACAACTACAAAAGAAAAAGGCTGGGAAGCCTGACTATCTACAAGTCCCTCCCAAGCGTACAAGATCGTAGCTGAGGTAACAAGCTACTCGTCGAAGTCCAAGCGATACTACTAGTGAGACAGAGGTCTCACCTTCAAAACATAAATAAAGCAAACATGAGTACAAAGGTACTCAGCAAGACTTACATCAGATCCTATTATACATGCATTTGTATCAAGAAGGTAATGTGAGGTTTAGTTGCAGCAAGCCAGCTTTGACTCAGTGGCTATCCTGTTCTACGACAACGAGAAACTTCTTTGAGATGAGGCAGCACACACGAGTCCACTAATCACCACATCAATACACTACTATGGATTCATCCTCGTCTCCTTACGAGAAGGCCATCCATAGGACTCACACTTGTCTTGAGCATTTTAGAGTATACATTTAAAGTTGTCTATGTACCACGTAAGCATCCAAGAAGTCCATATCCGAGGACACGGCTATTCGAATAGATCATGATAACCCTGCAGGGGTGTACTTCTTCACACACGCTCTCACCACTTATCAGCATATACACATCATGTATCTCGGCAACCTTCAAGAGGAAGCCTGGCGAGGGTGTCGGCCACGACCTGACTAACCACGCAAGACTCTAGTCCAAGTTTATCGCCTATTTGGGATCCATCCGTAAGGAGATCCGACCGGGGTTTCGCTCACGGCCCCAAACGATGTGTATAGGGTTCCCGAGCCCACCATCCGGGTGCCACTCGGAACACCGGGCCACGTGTGCCTAGTCTGTCCCAAGTTCACCCTGTCGGGTGCCACTCGGTAGAAAAATAGCACTACCTACAAACACCAGAAACTATTTGCAACTCCTGGACAGAGATCAAGGCGGTTAATAAGTCGAGAGAGCTTGGAGCGCCCGGAGCCCAATGTGTGGTAGTAGCTAGTCATTGGACAACTTACACAGAACTCAGTTCTTAAGGACAGTCCCAATGAGACAACCCACCATGTACTCCTACATGGCCTCTCACCGCTACCTTTACCAAATCGTGTTCACACGCTTAACTCTCAGCACCAGAACATATCATAACACTCCAATTCATTTCCGATGAATTAGACCTGACACAACTCTAAGCAATAGCAGGCATGGCATGGTAGGAACACAACATGGCTCAAACAACTCCTACACATGCTAGTGGGTTTTAACTATTTACTGTGGCAATGACAGGTCATGCAGAGGAATGGGTTCAACTACCACATCATAAAGGAGCAGTTGAATCATTGTTGTCCTAATGCAATAAATGAGAGCAGGAGCGAGAGAGTAGGATTGTATCGGAATGAACAAGGGGTTTTGCTTGCCTGGTAGATCAACTGGGGGCACTGCTCCTTAGACAGGTACTCTCGAACACTCTCCAGAGCAGGACCTATCGAGAGGGAACGGTGCGGCAATCAATACACAAGCATATGCAACAATATGATGCATGAACATGGCATGAGTATGTGATGTTGTTTGAGTTAATGCATGTAGCATTTATTTGGTTGAAGTCCATTTGAACCAAGGGTTCAAATACAACTCCAAAAAAGTAAGCTCTTAAATATGCCATAAGTGTGTTTTCATATATACAGCATGTATAGGTTGGTTTGTCAAGCATGAAAATGGTACAGATGGATAGATTGAATTTTTCTGATCATTTTTCATATATAAATTATTTCAAGCTGAGCTACGATTGAATTTCTATGAATTTTTGAAGTTTAGAACATTTTCTGGAATTTCTGAATTATTTTAAATCCAGAAAGTCAATTACTGCATCAGCACTGTGTCATGCTTGCATCAGCAGGTCAACGGCGCTGACCAGGTCAAACCTAACGTGTGGGGCCCACACGTCAGTGACACGGTCAGTTAACAGGGGTTATTACTAATCTAATTAAAGTATTAGGGCGCATGGGCCCAGTGTCAGTGTTAGGGATTAATTAAACGGTGATTAGCCTTAAGGTAATCACCTGGCAGGCCGAGCCCACACGTCAGGCCGGCTAGGGTCGTCGGTGGTGACCTTTGGACGCGGCGGCGTCCGTGATTCCGGCCACGGGGGCGACGGCTAAGGCCACTAGGGCATAGCCTAGGCCCTCGCGCATCTGGTGGGGCAAGTAGGAGGAGGAGGGGTGGCCGGAGCCTGCCGGAGCAGAGCTCAGGGCGGCGGCCGAGGCACGGCTCCGAGCGGGAGCAAGCTACGGGGCACGGCTCCGAGCGGGAGCAAGCTACGGGGCACGGCAGGGGCCGGGGTTGGTCGCGTTCGTCTCCTGGAGACGTGCTGACCTCGGTGGTGTGCTCGGTTGCAGGTGCCCATAGGTGTGGCTGCGGTGGCGACATGGCCGGCGGCGAGGTGCTACGACCATGGTGGTAAAGCTAGCTAGGCGAGGCAATCGAGCTTGAGAAAGGGGGGAAACATAGTAGAGCTCACAGCGATTCGGTGGGTGTGCTCTGGAGGCGACGAGGCGGCGCCGGCGATCTCGGGCGGCCGGGGGTAAAGAAGACGGCGGTGACGGCTCCACGGGGCGTCCCCGGTTGCTTGGCTCGTCGAGGACGTAGGGGAAGTCGCGGCGGAGCTTGCAGACACGGAGAGAGGGCGAGGGGAAGGCGGTGGCTATGGCCACGGCGTGCGGCGGTGACTGAAGAGCTCGGGCATTCGCAGGGGAGGGCGACAGAGGTGGGGAGGAGGAGTGCAGAGAGCGAGAGAGGCTTGGGGCGGCGCGTGGCGTCGTCCGGAGAGACCGAGGCGTCGAGGGGGAGGGCAGGCAGGAAGGGAGGTGGCGTGGCACCCATGCGCGCGGCGGCGAGCGCATGCACCTCATCCTTCTGTCATCGCTAGAAAGACGACGATTGGCGGTTGGGCCAGTCGGCTTGCTGGGCCGCCAGGTGAGCGCCAGGTAAGCCTCTTTCCTTTACTCTATTTTGTTTTCTTTTTCTATTTCTGTAATTTGTTTTGATTTAGTTTTAAGAACTAAATCATTTTATTTACTTCTGTCAATTTTGTTGGAATTAGTTGGATTGCTCCAAAACTCCTCAACAATTAACAACATTTTTGGACATATATTATATATATAACAAATATATATCCAAAGCAAATAATTACTGGACTAATTCCAAATGGCCAATATAAATATTTATGAGTTCCTAAAAATATTGGTTTGAATTTTACCTCTGCCCAATATTTTCAGAGACATGAACATTTTCTTGGACCCTTTTGGAGCAATTTTTATCTAGGTCAATTCCAGAAATGATTTCTGAGGGTTTTACAAATCCCAATTTCAAATTTAAATGAAATTTAAACATGATGCACACATGACTAGCTAGCCTAGGTCATACCAGAACTAGGGATGTGACAACATCAATCGATCTCGGCGAGATGTGTCAGGGCATGAACCGAATGGGATATCAAAACTAAGACGGGAAGCTACACGCAGTGGAGGCAAAGTGAAACTTTAAGCGAACTGTTTGTTTGTATGCATGTCGGAAAAATTACAACATTGGAAATACAAGCATGGTCTAGGCCCACATGCGAATGATACACGGCGGAATGTTCAAATGAGGCATGCAGGAGGATGGACTCGACCGGAGGGCGGCATGATCGATGGAGAAGAGGGTTGGAGAGGAATGAGAAAGAAGCAATGCCGCATGATTATACTTGAACGGCTCAAATAAACAATAAGTTGTCTCGTTTTCCCTTCCATCTTGGTCACGGAGTAAGATACTCCCTCTGTTTTTATTTACTCTGCATATTAGGTTTGACTGAAGTCAAACTTCATAAAATTTGCCTAGGTTTATAGAAAAGTAGTAAGATGCCCGTGCCTTGCACGGAACATCAAGATCTTGTGGGAGAAAAGGATGAACGAGGGAATGCCTTATCTGCAATGTGGAGAGGAGTGCGGGTAAATTGTCATAGTTTCATTCCTATCAGTTAGATATAGATCAGACGACCTATATTGCAGGATGGCAGGCACACCATCATCACCAACTCTGCTTTTTATGTACACTAGCAAGATGCCTGTGCGTTGCATGGAACATTAAGATGCATTTGTATGAGTAGTTTATCTTGTGGAAGAAAAGGATGAATGAGGGAAGGCCTTATTTGCAAATTTGGAGAGGGGTGTGGGTATCTTTTTGCAAAATTGCCATAGTTTCCTTCCTATCTGTCAAATATAAATCGGATGGACTCTTATAAAAATCTGACTTGGTGATGATGTTGTGCCTGCCATCCTGAAATATAGGCCGTCCAATTTATATCTGACGGATAGGAAGGAAACTATGGCAATTTTGCAAAAAGGTACACACACACACACCTCTCCACAATTGCAAATAAGGCCTTCCCTCGTCCATACTTTTCTCTCACAAGATAAAATGTTCATACAAATGCATCTTGATGTTACATGCAACGCACGGGCATCTTGCTAGTAAGAGTAGAAATATGAACATTTACAATAGCAAATATATATGATGTGAACGTATATTCAATAATGAATCTAATGGTATTGATTTGTTATAGTATATGTTATTATTTCTGTCTATGAACTTTGTCAAAGTTTACAAAGTTTGACTTTGAGCAAAGCCAAAATGCATAGTAAATAAAAACAAAGGGAGTACGCAGGGACTAGTATAGTTACTCCTGCCAGAACATGGTAAGTTGGACCCCTAAATGCGTGCACGGACCGGGCACACCTCAATTATTCTTTCATGCAGTTGGATACCTACATTTAGCACACCATCCGGCTACTTAATCAAGTGTTGCGCTGCTTTACTTGAAAAGGAAAAGGGTGGTACCGTACCCAAAACCACCACACCTAGGGCTAGGATAACAACTTGGTATTGTACCACATTTGAACCAAGGCACAAAAACCGCCTGTTCTGCGCCTAATGTGCAACGTGGAGCACTGACGCTCGAATATGGCCGGGAAAATAGGGAAACTGACATGTGGGGCACACCTGTCGGGATGACGTGGCGCAGACTAGTCCAATGGAGGAGCTGGCCCACGACCTCCTCGCCACCAGCAACCGTTCATGTCGTTCGTGGGGGCTAGCAACGTGGCGCAGCTCCGGCACCGCCTCTGGACAGGGCGACCGTGGTGAGCGACACGCTCATCGTCGTTGGACACGGTCGGTTTCAGTGTGTCGAGGGTGGCATTAGCGATGTGGCACGACCAGCAGATCAACACCTAGCTCCTCGAGGATGCACGGGGTGCCGAAGTGCGCGCGCGCCGCGACGCATCCGCGGAGTGGTGTAGCGCGGCCAAGTACATCCCCAGGACCTAAGACCATGCCGGGTAGTCTTGCTTTTTCAATGACGTGTGGGGTCGCATGAGAGCAAAGGGCATCTCCAACGTTTCCACGACCGCAGCTGACTACCCTGGCACACCACAAACCCTCGTCCCTCGCACCGTCGGGCAGTGCGTTCCCAGCCGGTGCCACCTGCCCGCATTCACGCCGTCCGTCCGTATGCCGTCGTTAAGAGGCTCGGTGCCCGAGGAACGAACTCCGGCAAATTAATGATGCACCCGGACGCTTTGGCCTCACCGGAATGCGCTACTTAAAGCGGCAATGCCGAGCTAACCTCCACACCATAGCGCATCATCCTACAACCTGGCACCACATCCGCCATGACCGCAAGTGCGAACGCTCTGCAGGAGAGCTTTCTCTTCGGGGATGAACTCGAGGTCTCGCCCTCGCTCAAGTCGCCACTGAAGATGCAATAGCGGCGTAGCCGGACGCGGACACGACCGCACAAGCGGTGGCCGTGATGGCGACCGACGACGGGAGCACCGTCAGCCACGCATGCTACTTGCCGTCGTCCAACGTCCGGCACCACCGAGGTCGGGGACCCCTCCGAGGATGAGTAGGGCATGGGAGGCGGCAGGGCATGGTGTGCCAACTGGCCGGACCGTCTCCCGTGTTCTACTCTTCCTCGCTGGAGACCGCACCTTCACTTCACGGGTCATGAACCCCGCCCCAGTACACGGCAATCGCAGATGGAGGACGTCGGTCGCCGTCATAGAATAGGTTTAGGGACGGGTTTCTTTTATTTTTCTGTCCTATAAAAGTTCGAAATGTAATGAAAATCTGTCGTGTTTGCATTAATCTTGGCTGGTGTATATGAACTTTCACAATAATATAGTATATTATAGGAGTACTAGCAAGATGCTTGTGTGTTGCACGGAACATCAAGATCTTGTGGGAGAAAAGGATGAACGAGGGAAGGCCTTATCTGCAAATATGGAGAGGAGCCTGGGTAAATTGTCATAGTTTCCTTCCTAGCCGCTAGATATAAATCAGACGGCCTATATTGCAGGATGGCAGGCATACCATCATCACCAACTTTGCTTTTTATTGAACCGGGACAAAGCTAACATGCGAAGTAAATAAACACATAGGATCTACATACACAATTTATCTTAGGCAATCCAATAGTACGTCCACTACACATTCACGCATTTCACATCTTTCTACATCTACGGGAACCTATGAAAGGGTTAACGTAAATTGCCTCTCTCTCTCTCTCATCCCTGATTTTCATGGTGGTGGGCCCCTCCCTCCCCCCAATCTACAATCAATAGATCACACGTATCACATTACGTTAATTACGGAACTGGGATTACATAGGTGTAGCATTACTCATCCCAAAAACCCAACTAAGCCAACCTCCCAGCATATCGCGTGGGAAAAGACCCCGCCGCGCCGTTTTAGTCGGGATTACCAGATTACTAGTAGTAGTATCGATGGATCGCGCGAATCACCAAGTTTTTATTTGAAGGGGCGAAGCACCTAGTTTAAAAGGAAAAAGGCGGTACACTCATAGCACCCCTGTCGCGGTCGCATTGCACCCCACACACGTTCGGTCCTGCACACGGCTCACACAAACGGGACGCGCTTCGGCTTGCCTCTTCACTAACACGTGGGACTGCACTCGGAGAAACCGACCATGCGCCAAACTCCCCCCACCCACCGCACAAAAATCCCCCCCCAAAAAAATTCCCCCCAAATCCCAAATTCAACCCCCTCCCCCCCGCCCCCTCCATTCCATTCGCTCCACCAAAGCCGCCCTCCGTGCCGCGCCAATACGTTGGCGCCGTGGCTCGTCGAGGGGATGCACGGTGATCCTCTCGCTCCCATAGTACGCTCTCGTAGACTGCCATCCTCGAGCCACGCCGCCACCGCTAGCGATTTTCTTGTGGAGGCGCACGGCGGTCAGCGCCACCACCACTGGCGAAGTTCCTGTGGAGACGCACGGCGATCAGCTTCTCCCACGGTACGTGCATTCTAGACTAAGGCCCTATGCTTGTCGATGTAGCGCTGAATGTTAGCTGATAGACGTTGTTAATCTCACTATTTGCCAAAGCAGTTTACAGTCAATATGCTCTGCATAAGAAGCTTCATTGCCCTGTTCTGCACTCAATCTGCTTAGCTGAGATGGCATGCCAAGCCCGATTAGTTGCTAAAATATCCTGCCATATATTTGTTGTGACGTAGATTGGCATGGTCTAGTAGCCAATCTATTAGGTGAAATAGCTCTACACCATTTTATACTCGATCTTTGTTGATGCGATGGCCTTCCATAGTTTGATGGATGTGTGCTCGGCCTCATTGACTGCTGAAACAGTCTGCCATAATTTAGCACTCAAATCTGTTTGCTGGATTAGCTTTAAATATATTTCGTTACTCAGATCTGCTCGTCCAAATATCTTGCCATAGATTTAGACATCGACCAAGGTTTTTATCTGGACTTCATAAAAAAGCATCTATATTTTCATGTAATATCTTGTAGAAGAACTAATTTGTATGTCTAACAGATGGATAGGACTTGGATAACTTCTGCTCGAACATTCTCCACAACATATGTCGAGGGGGTTGAAAACTTCATGAACTTTATGAGAGCTGAGTACGGTGGTCCGAAATCAGATGTGTTCTGCCCGTGTAGCAGTTGTATGAATTTAGTTACAAGACCCCAGTCAACTGCGCAAAATTATATACACTGGTATGGGATGTCAGTCTCATATACTAGGTGGGTTCATCATGGTGAAGCTGTGATCGTCAATGTTATTGACTACGTGGAAGCAGCAGATCACCATCTTGAACTGTCTGATGCTCAGGTGGAAGAGGAGGAGGAGGACATGGTGGCGGAGCCAGTGAGTTTGACCAACATTGAAACAATGCTACGAAATGCTCGTGCATTCCGTGAACTTTCACTTGCAGAAGAAAAATGGTGGGCCCGCATGTTGGAACAATACAACGTGGTTGTCACCCTAGGAAATAAGTTGTCAGTATTCCCAGCTATGGTCACCTTTCTTCAGGTGAAGACATCTGAGCGGATGACCAACAAATCATTCGATGCGATGTTGGCTGCTTTCCGCAAAGCTTTCCCAGATGCGTCTGAGCTGCCACACACCAACAGTAAAATGAAGAATTTCCTTCATGTAATTGGAATTGGATATGATATGATCCATGTTTGCAAATCATCAAGATGGAAAGATGGCGACGGTGTGAAGAGGATTCCTCATAATGTTCTGAGACATTTTCCAATTACACCAAGATTGGAGAGGTTGTTTCATGATGCTGAAACAAGAGATGATGTATTGTGGCATTCTAGGAACCAGCAGTACAGATATTAGAATGTAATGAGCCATCCATCTCATGGTAGTGAGTGCAAAACCTTCAATTAGAAACTCAAAAATTCTGCTGCTGACCCGAGAAATAGTAGACTTGGATTTAACCCATTTCGCCACCAGAGCGCCACATATAGCATGTGGCTAGTGTTTGTTATCCCTTACAACATGCCTCCAAATGTCTGCACCAAGGAATCAAACTACATGATGGCCTTGCTCATCCCAGGTCCAAAAAGTCCTGGAAAGGATTTTGATTTATTCATGGAGCCTCTTGTGGAGGGACTTCAAGAGCTATGGAGGGGCGTTCTCACTCGAGACCTATATAGCAGCCCACCAGTTGATTTCCTTCTGCGTTCTATTATAATTTGGTGCATCCATGATTATCCGGCTTTGGGCACTATGTCAGGGCGAATGTCACATGGTTACAATGATTGTGTTCGCTCTGACAAGAATCCGCTATCATACACAATACTTAGCAAGATCTGTTACATTGGACACTATCGTTTCCTTACCAAGGACAAGCCGCGTCCTAAAAAATACCGAAGACATGTGTTCAATGCAAAGCATGAAAACTGTGATGCGCCAAAGAGGCTCACCGCCAATGAGTTGCACGTGGAATTAGAGAAGGTCAGGCATATTACACCAGGAAACCATCCTGGTAATGGTAGCGGGAAAAGGAAGCATGGTAGGGCCGAAGAGAGATTATTGTTTACTCGGAGGTCCACTTTGTGGGACTTGGAGTATTGGAAAGATTTGG
The DNA here is from genome assembly GCF_018294505.1 of Triticum aestivum. Classification (NCBI taxonomy): domain Eukaryota; kingdom Viridiplantae; phylum Streptophyta; class Magnoliopsida; order Poales; family Poaceae; genus Triticum; species Triticum aestivum. The sequence goes on from NC_057812.1 coordinate 529,660,706, forward strand.
ATCTATGGCATAATCTTGATGTGATGCACATCGAGAAAAATATATGTGACAACATTATCGACACACTTCTTAATATGGAAGGCAAGACGAAAGATACATAAAATCCAGGATTGATTTGACACACCTGGGTATCAGATAGGATTTGCAGGTGCAAGATGAAGGTAAACCACGGGATATGGCACCGGCTGTGTATGTCTTGGACAAGGTAAAAAGAATAGAATTCTGCGAGGTCCTGTCACGTGTGAGATTCCCACATGGATTTGCTTCCTACCCTGAAAGGAGAGTTAGTGCATATGGAAACAAGGTACAAGGGTTGAAAACTCATGACTGCCATGTCCTACTTCAAAGGGTTTTACCTGTTATCCTTAGAGGATTTGGCCACCCTGACTTATACAGAGCAGTTGCAGAGTTAGGACAATTCTTCAAGGAACTCTGCAGTAGAAATATCAGGGTAGATGCTTTGGAGAGTCTTAGAGACAAGATACCAACTATCCTATGCGACCGTGAGAATATATATCCTCCAGCCTTCTTTGATGTGATGGTGCATTTGGTTTTTCATCTACCTGATGAGGCACTACTTAGAGGTCCAGTATAGTATGGCTGGATGTACCCTATTGAAAGGTGGCTAGGCACTTTCAAGGGCTATGTTAGGAATAGAGCTAGACCGAAGGGTTCCATTACACAGGCCTACATTGCTACAGAAGCATTGACATTCTGCTCAAAATACATTGAAACAGCTGATCAGCTTAGCAAAGAGGTGGGTGAAGATAATTGTAACACCCTCAATGTGGCTATATCTCCCACGTGTCGAAGCACGACTTAGAGGCATAACCGCATTGAAAGCAATGTCGCAAGTGAGGTAATCTTCACACAACCCATGTAATACATAAGGGAAAGAGATACATGGTTGGCTTACAATCGCCACTTCACACAATACATGAATAAAGCATTACATCATCCAGATACAGTCAAGGTCCGACAATGGAACCAAAATAAAAGAAGACTACCCCAAATGCTACACAGATCCCCGATCGTCCCAACTGGGCTCCACTATTGATCAACTAGAAACGCAACAACATAACGAACACAATCTTCATCGAGCTCCTCCTTTAGCTCGGTTGCGTCACCTGCACGGTATCATTGGCACCTGCAAACTAGTTTTGGAAGGAATCTGTGAGTCACGGGGACTCAGCAATCTCACACCCTCGTGATCAAGACTATTTAAGCTTATGGATAGGTAAAAGGTATGAGGTGGAGCTGCAGCAAGTACTAGCATATATAGTGGCTAACATACGCAAAAGAAAGAGAGAAGGGAAGGCAAAGCACGTTCGAGAATCTATGATCAAGAAGTGATCCTAGAACAACCTACGTCAAGCATAACTCAAACACCGTGTTCACTTCCCGGACTCCGCCGAGAAGGGACCATCACGGCTACACACGCGGTTGATGCATTTTAATTTAGGTTAAGCTTCAGGTTTTCTACAACCGGACATCAACAAATTCCCATCTACCCATAACCGCGGGCACGGCTTTCGAAAAATCAAATCCCTGTAGGGGTGTCCCAACTTAGCCCATCACAAGCTCTCACGGTCAACAAAGGATATTCCTTCTTCCAGGAATACCCGATCAGGCTCGGAACCCGGTTACAAGACATCTCGACAATGGTAAAACTAAACCAGCAAAGCCACCCGAATGTGCCGACAAATCCCGATTGGAGCTGCACATATCTCATTCTCAGGGCACACCGTATTGTCCAAACTTCCGGTAGGCTAGCCCACAGTTGCCCCTGGTAGCCACCGACGGCTGACAAGTTGGACCAACACTCAGGGGAGCACTGGCCCGGGGGTTTAAATAAAGATGACCCTCGAGTCTGCAGAACCCAAGGGAAAAATGCTTAGGTGGCAAATGGTAAAACCAAGGTTGGGCCTTGCTGGAGGAGTTTTATTCAAGGCGAACTGTCAAGGGGTTCCCATTAAAACCCAACCGTGTAAGGAATGCAAAATCAAGGAACATAACACCGGTATGACGGAAACTAGGGTGGTAAGAGTGGAACAAAACACCAGGCATAAGGCCGAGCCTTCCACCCTTTACCAAGTATATAGGTGCATTAAAGTAAATAAGAGATATAGTGATATCCCAACAATAAACATGCTCCAACAAGGAACAAACTCCAATCTTCACCTGCAACTAACAACACTATAAGAGGGGCTGAGCAAAGCGGTAACATAGCCAAACAACGGTTTGCTAGGACAAGGTGGGTTAGAGGTTTGACAAGGCAATATGGGAGGCATGATATAGCAAGTGGTAGGTATCGCAGCATAGCAAAAGAGCGAGCAACTAGCAAGCAAAGATAGAAGTGATTTCGAGGGTATGGTCATCTTGCCTGAAATCCCGCAAGGAAGAAGAACGAGTCCATGAAGAAGACAAACGGACGTAGCTAATGGATCCTCACAACACGATGTTATCGGAACTAACCCTAAGAAGCAACACCGGAAAGAAGCAAGCAACATAGTAAACAACCACCACCTAAACATGGCATGATGCACAATCAAGTATGATGCATGTCCGGTTTAATGAAGCATCGCATGGCAAAGTGCAACAAACAACACTACAAATTAAGTGGAGCTCAATATGCAACTCCATTGCATATTGATGAAACACCACGTGACTTATTTAGTTCGATCTTATTTATGTACCCAACAATATTAAATGTTGTTAAACATGGCAAGAGGGTGAAGCAAAGTAAAACTACCTATCTAGTCAAGTTTAAATGAGGCCGGAAGCAAGGAACAACAATTCCGGTAAATCCCCATATGCATATATTATGTCTGGTACTGTTCTGTCCTAAACACAATTTTAGAGTTACTAAACATGCAAAGAAAGTACACCATGTTAAACTAGGCATTTTTCTACCCCATTTACATATAAAGTTTGTTAGGTTTGGAGCTACGGTTATTTAGTTATGAAATAAAGCATTTTAACATGACATAGGAGCAAATTTAATCAAACAACTGTTTAAACATTTTGACAATAGATGAAAATGATATATTATGAAACTAGATGCAATTCTAAGCATTTTTCATATATAAGTTATTTGCAAATGATGCACGGTTGAGAAGTTATTAAATGCATGAAGTCTAGGGGGTTCTCTGCAAAATTGCGTTCTCTGGAATAAAAGATAAATTAGTTCAGGGGGAAAAATATGTCCTGGGCCGAAACTACGGCATCGCTGGGCCAAACAGGAGGAGCTGTGGGGAGCTCACCCATGGGCCAAGCCCAGCTGGAGAGGAGGATGCCCAAAAGCAGCAGATTTGGCCTCGGGTGTGCTTGCGGCCCAGGAGGCTGGGAGCAAGTCTGCGGTGGATCCATGCGACGAGCAGTCAATGCGGGCGCGGCTCCCTCCTGTCGCTCGAAGCAGGGGAAAACGAGCGGGCGGACTTGGCACGATGCAGAGGAGCTGGCGCGGCTCTGGTCCCTCACAGACGAGGCAGGGGTCGACCGAGGTTCACCGGGAAGTCGCAGCGGGCGGCGGACTTGACGGAGGTCGGCGAGGGGATCAGTCATGGCGGCGCCGGGCTTGAGAGGAGGCCGTCAGCCATAGTGTGGAGATCCTTCGGCGCTCGTGCGCGTGCAGGTGTGAGGAGGGCCTCACCGGGTCCGTGCGGGAGGAGTGCAGGAGGCGCGCGAGGAGGGACTTGGCGCGGTCGAGGGCGACAGCCTCAGGTCAGGGGAGGTCGGGCGTAGGATGAGGTGAACGGCGGCCGAAGGTGGCTCCCGTTCATGGCGGCGCTGTCTTGGTGGCTTCCTGCAGAAATGGAGGGAGATATAGAGGTGAGCTCGAGAGAGAGAGCAGGAAACGGAGAGGAGTAGGAGGAGGAGACGGGGAGCGGTGGCATGACCTAGTTGCTGGAGCGGCGAGGCGATGGGAGGGAGGAGGAGGTGCTTGAGCGGCGGCCATGGGAGCTCATGCTCCTTGCGCGGCTGCACGAGGCAGGGTCTCTGGATCCATCGCTCTGCGTGCGGGACTCGGTTGCCGGCGCGGGAGGCACGGGATGCAGGGGGGTCGAGCGAGGGAGCAGCAGAGGATGGAGGAGGAGGCGATGTGGCGCTGGTCGATTGGATCGATCCGATCTGGGAGGATCCCAAGGTGGATGCGGGAGTGTGGTGGCGGCGGGTGAGGGAAAGATGGTACAACTAGCCTAAAACCTAGGGTTTTGTCTAGTTATATAGGTAGGGGATTTGAAGTTAGACTATTTGGTCCCTCCGATAAAAAACGTACGGTCACGAATAAAATAGCTAGGGAGTCCAAATAAGAAAACGGAGACGTTTTGTAGATGTTTGGGGATGATCCGGACACAATGGTGACGACTGCCCGGGTCGGGTCCGTGACAGCTTTTCGGACGCGCGCGCGAGGAGGGCCGCAGGCTGACGAGAGAGGTTAGATTGGTCCTGGCGGTGGTAGTGGACTGTGAAGAAGGCCTCAGGCTTAGAAAACAGAAGAGAGAAGGCCCGGCGACTTTTACCGGAGACCGAAAACGTCCGACGTTTGACCGACTATAATGCCACTATAGTTATCCGTTGGGGCGTCAAACAGACTCCGAATGCGATGAAACTTGCCAGGCGGCCTACTGACAACATTACAACACCGTATGCCAACTTTCAACCCATTCCGAGAACATTTTCCGACCACTTATAAAATAATATTTCGGACGTGCCGCGGGCACGTGCACGTGTGGTTGGGCTCAGAACGGACAACGGATGGAACTGGGGGAACCCGGACGAATGCAAGTTTTGAAAACATGATGCAATGCACATGATGACATGACAAGATGCAACACGCAAGCGAATGACATGGCAACGACAGCGAATAACTGGAAGACACCTGGCGCAACGGTCTCTGGGTGTCACAACACTCCACCACTACGAGAGGATCTCGTCCCGAGATCTAGGATGGCACCGGAGGGAAAAGGAAGAGGAAGAGCATAATTAAAACTAAGTTGCTTCTTTGACAAACGAGTGAAACCAAAGAACCTTGAAAAGGTTAAGCCATTTCGAGAAAAGAATACAATGGAGATGAACGAAGTTGAAACACTCCGTTAGAAAAGAGGGACAAGGAAGAACAACTTCGGGCAGCACTCTGATTGAAAAGAAAAGGAATTGAATAAGAACTTGATAAGATGAGAAGACACTTGATGAAATCACAACATACAACCTCCGGAACTATTGAATGAATGGAACAAGGGGTAAGAAAGATCTCAGGTAGCACTCCGGTTGAAAAGAGATGCAAGGCTTGATAAGGCAAAAAGAACTTGAGCAAAAGGGCACAACACTCCGGTTAAATGGATAGGCATGAAAAGAACATGATCTTTGACAAAATGAGATGATGGGTTGAAAAGAGCAACATCACAATACCTCTAGAACAAAAGAATAGAAGATAGATAATTGAAATAGGAGAATGGAGAAGAAAATGCCAACTTCTGCCACAAAAGAGCTTGAAAAGGCATCTTTAGGAGAAGGGTCGAACGGAGTTGTTGGAAACCCAACAACGAAAAGATAGGCTTGAAGTGGGCTTATGGAAAACTTCTCGAAATCTTGAGGTGAAATTCTGCCACTCACGAAAAAACAATAGATTGACTTGATATCAAGAAGGAGACGAGAAACTTATTCACCGGAAGGATAAAAGATGAACTTGGGTCCTTTATGAGCACCATAAATAGCAACAATCCTTAGGGAAGGCTTTAGGTGAAATATAACCCAAGATAACTCCAACGAAGAGGTTGATGGATTTAAAATATCTCATTCTTAACAACATGTGAATCATGAAACATGAACTCAAATTATCAAGAATGACATAATACCACCTCCAATGATACGGACGAAAGAATTGCACTTCGGAATGCGATATGAAGAAATGCTTGAGCTCCTTAGAAAAGAATCTCAATGAACACTTGGAGAAGGGATTATTTCCTTGATGAACCATCATGTAGAAGATCCATGAAGAACTCCGGTAACAAAAACGATGATCACACGGAAAGAAGGATGAAAAGAATAAGGTTGAAGCCTTGCGATGATTTAGATGTATCTTCGTGGTGACATACTTGAGAGAGCTTGTTACTCCAGGAAAAGAAACGATGAACCAATTGAAAATGAGAATTTATTCACTATGAACAAACTCCGAAGGAAGGAATAAATCACTTGGATGAAAGAAGAATAAGAATTATGTTATGCGTATCCTTCACTAATTTAAATTGATGGCAATCAATGGATTTGGCATATTACTTATTCTCGTAGAAAAGATTAAGATAGATATAGCGCAACTTGAGAAGGTCTTCAACGAACCACTGGTAGGATTGAAAACAACAAATAAATAAATATGATAACCATGGAAGAGAATCGTGAGCAACCCACCGTCAGAATTGAAAATGAACAAAGAAAAGATAAAGAAACACCGGAAAGAATTAGAGAACGAATGAAGATACTTGACGGAATTTAGATACATGAGAACGAAGAGATCACGAGCTGATAAGAGAATACTTGAATGATGCACCGGTAAGATTTGGAGAAAACGAGAGTTGGAAGTTGGAATGAATAATTCTGAGATCATGGGCTTCGGAGAATCAAACTGAAAAGACTCTTGAATTGCTCTGGAAGGGTGAAAAGAATTCTCACAATGGAAAACAACCGAGAGAATGGTAACAAGCTAGAAGCACGAATCTTGAGATAACGGATAAGATTGAGGAGAAACTCTTCTTGAGTCTTCAAAATCAGAGAATGACGACAAAAAACACCACCATGAATTGTTTAGACACTCTGGAAGAATCAAAAGCGAAGTGGTTGAGCCAACGATGAAAAGAATTCTAGAGATCTTGGAGAAACACATTTGACTGATGAAAATTCATTCTTACGTCACACTTTGAAAGATTTGAGAATAGCTCCGGTAAAATAAGAAGAGTCAGGTAAGATCCTGGGAAAAGACCTATGGGTTAGGGCCCACTCAAAAGAAAAACACCGTTGAACGATTTGAAGGAGAGATTGCACCGGTTGAATTAAATGTCTTGAATGAGATAACATCCTCGAAAGAGCTTGAATGAAAGCATAGTGGAAACACGAATCTTCGAGATAACTTCAGCACTCCGGACCAAAAGAATAGTGAGAAGTGGAATGATAATAAGGTGCATCGGCATGGAAAAACATTTGAAATGAGTTAAAGGATATGATCAACACCAAAAGCTTGAATTGAATCCAACGGAGAAGAAAAGAATGTAGAATGATACACTTGAAGCTCCGTTAGTATCTTCCTCAGAATCACCGGATAAGAACATGAAGGAAAAGAGTGGAGAGACTTCCATCAATAAAATGGATAGTTGATTAAGAAATCTTAAACATTAAAGAAAAAGGGGTGGGTGGGCGGGAAAACAAAGGCAACTTGGGGACAAATGAAACGAACAACATTGGGAAAAACCGAGAGATTGTCTTGCCGATGTTGAAAACGATCGGATCCATTTGAAGAGAAACACACCGGTTGAAAAGGATTGACATGACAATCTCGATTATCATGAAGGATTAGTATTCCCAAAGGAATATGAGAACGCCACTTAGGAAAGGTATGGAATCTACATTTGACTTCGAAGCAACTCGAATACCAGAACTGAAAAATAAAAACAAAGGATTAGCTTGCAGAATAAGCCGGAATAAACATACGATAGAGATTTCGTCCGAAATTTTCGTGGTGGGGCCTACACGGGCTCGATCGTACATCACCATCATGTACAAGGCAGTGCACATGACATACGAAGTGTCCTCGAGTCAGCATAGCCAAGGACTCTTTAAGACACAACGAGACCACTGTAAAACCAACCGTGGATAGGCGGACCACTAGACGTCGAACCCCAATTTCATATCATACATCTGTCGGAAAGATATCCTAAGAGCTACTTGAATTCCCACTTATAAACTCCCAAAACTTTCCGGTTATGCAATCGGGTGTTGGGGATACAGGGGAAGCATAATATCTCACCCAAAACTACAAAATTCCTACATCCAGCTGTATCCATCCTTCAACACATAACCAAGAAACCTTCGGAAATCATTTACCTCAACCTTCGAAAAGCATCCGTTATATGAGTTATGGCAATACTCCCGAACTCCCGCCCCAGTACTAGGTGGCGTCGAGGTTATCTCTCCAACAACTGCATAAAAGAGATTTTCGAGGTCGGAGAAACTCAGGTATTCCAGAACTGCAACGATAAAATTGTGACGACAACACCTCGGAGCTCAACTCCCCGGGACACTGCCACAACCCCTAAATGTTAGGAGGCACCAAGAACAATGTTCTCGTCACAAAACCATCGTAATGATTCCAAGATACCCGCATGATCGTAAATATTTTTTAGTGAATTTTGAGAAGAGAAGAGTCAAAACTCTACGCCAGGATGCCTCACCAGAGCGACGAAGGGACTGAGGAGTAAAAAATAATCCTACTCTCCAATATATATAATCAAATAAGACTCAAAACATTTTTCTAGACTCAACAACGCCAGCGATTCGATCAAGCAGGGGGCTCCTAAGTAGGGGAAGGCTCTGATTACCAACTTGTAACGCCCTCGATGCGGCTATATCTCCCACGTGTCAAAGCACGACTTAGAGGCATAACCGCATTGAAAGCAATGTCGCAAGTGAGGTAATCTTCACACAACCCATGTAATACATAAGGGAAAGAGATACATAATTGTCTTACAATTGCCACTTCACACAATACATGAATAAAGCATTACATCATCCAGATACAATCAAGGTCCGACGATGGAACAAAAATGAAAGAAGACTACCCCAAATGCTACACAGATCCCCGATCGTACCAACTAGGCTCCACTACTGATCAACTGGAAACGGAACAACATAACCAACATGATCTTCGTCGACCTCCTCCTTGAGCTCGGTTGCGTCACCTGCACGGTATCATCGGCACCTGCAAACTGGTTTTGGAAGGAATATGTGTGTCACGGGGACTCAGCAATCTCACACCCTCGTGATCAAGACTATTTAAGCTTATGGGTATGTAAAAGGTATGAGGTGGAGCTGCAGCAAGCACTAGCACATATAGTGGCTAACATACGCAAAAGAGAGCGAGAAGAGAAGGCAAAGCACGATCGAGAATCTATGATCAACAAGTGATCCTAGAACAACCTACGTCAAGCATAACTCCAACACCGTGTTCACTTCCCAGAGTCCGCCGAGAAGAGACCATCATGGCTACACACGCGGTTGATGCATTTTAATTTAGGTTAAGCTTCAGGTTTTCTACAACCGGACATCAACAAATTCCCATCTGCCCATAACCGCGGGCACGACTTTCGAAAGATCAAATCCCTGCAGGGGTGTCCCAACTTAGCCCATCACAAGCTCTCACGGTCAACGAAGGATATTCCTTCTCCCAGGAAGACCCGATCGGCTCGGAATCCCGGTTACAAGACATCTCGACAATGGTAAAACTAAACCCGCAAAGCCACCTGAATGTGCCGACAAATCCTGATAGGAGTTGCACATATCTCGTTCTCAGGGCACACCGGATTGTCCAAACTTCTAGTAGGCCAGCCTAGAGTTGCCCCTGGTAGCCACCGGCGGCTGACAAGTTGGACCAACACTCAGGGGAGCACTGGCCCGGGGGTTTAAATAAAGATGACCCTTGAGTTTGCAGAACCCAAGGGAAAAAGGCTTAGGTGGCAAATGGTAAAACCAAGGTTGGGCATTGCTGGAAAAGCTTTAATCAAGGCGAACTATCAAGGGGTTCCCATTATAACCCAACCGTGTAAGGAACGCAAAATCCGGGAACATAACACCGATATGACGGAAACTAGGGCGGCAAGAGTGGAACAAAACACTAGGCGAGAGGCCGAGCCTTCCACCCTTTACCAAGTATATAGATGCATTAAAGTAAATAAGAGATATTGTGATATCGCAACAAGTAAATAATATTCCAACAAGGAACGGTCTCCAATCTTCACCTGCAACTAACAATGCTATAAGAGGGGCTGAGCAAAGTGGTAACATAGCTAAACAACGGTTTTCTAGGACAGGGTGGGTTAGAAGTTTGAAAAGGTAATATGGGAGGCATGATATATCAAGTGGTAGGTATCGCAGCATAGCAAAACAGCGAGCAATTAGCAAGAAAAGATAGAAGAGATTTCGAGGGTATGGTCATCTTGCCTGAAATCCCGCAAGGACGAAGAACGAGTTCATGAAGAAGACAAAGGGACATAGCCAACGGATCCTCACAACACGACATTATCGGAACTAACCCGAAGAAGCAACACCGGAAAGAAGCAAGCAACATAGTAAACAACCACCACCTAAACATGGCATGATGCATAATCAAGTATGATGCATGTCCGGTTTAATGAAGCATGGCATGGCAAAGTGCAACAAACAACACTACAAATTAAGTGGAGCTCAATATGCAACTCCGTTGCATATTGACGAAATACCACGTGACTTATTTAGTTCCATCTTGTTTATGTACCCAACAATATTAAATGTTGTTAAACATGGCAAGAGGGGGAAGCAAAGTAAAACTACCTATCTAGTGAAGTTTAAATGAGGCCAAAAGCAACGAACAACAATTCCAGTAAATCCCCATATGCATATATTAGGTCTGGTACTGTTCTATCATAAACACAATTTTAGAGTTATTAAACATGCAAAGCAAGTACACCATGTCAAACTAGGCATTTTTCTACCCCATTTACATATAAAGTTTTTTAGGTTTGGAGCTACGGTTATTTAGTTATGAAATAAAGCATTTTAACATGACATAGGAGCAAATACAATCAAACAGTAGTTTAAACATTTTAACCATGGATGAAAATGACATACTATGAAACTAGATGCAATTCTAAGCATTTGTCATATATAAGTTATTTGCAAATGATGCACGGTTGAGAAGTTATTAAATGCATAAAGTCTAGGGGGTTCTCTGCAAAACTGGGTTCTCTGGAATAAAAGATAAATTCATTCAGGGGAAAAAAATATGTCCTGGGCCAAAACTGCGGCATCGCTGGGCCGAACAGGAGGAGCTGTGGGGACCTCACCCATGGGCCAAGCCCAGCTGGAGAGGAGGAAGCCCAAAAGCAGCAGATCTGGCCTAGGGTGTGCTTGCGGCCCATGAGGCTAGGAGCGAGGCTGCGGTGGATCCACGCGACCAGCAGTCAACGCGGGCGCGGCTCGCTCCTGTCGCTCGAAGCAAGGGAAAATGAGCGGGCGGACTTGGCGCGATGCAGAGTAGCTGGTGCGGCTCTGGTCACTCGCAGACGAGGCAGGGGTCGTCCGAGGTTCACCGGGAAGACGCAGCGGGCGGAGGACTTGATGGAGCTCGGCGAGGGGATCAGTCATGGCAGCGCCGGGCTTGAGAGGAGGCCGTCAGCCACGGCGTGGAGATCCTTCGGCGCTCGTGCGTGTGCAGGTGTGAGGAGGGCCTCACCGGGTCTGTGCGGGAGGAGTGCAGGAGGCGCGCGAGGAGGGACTTCGCGCAGTTGAGTGCGACGGCCTCAGGTCAGGGGAGGTCGGGCGCAAGATGAGGTGAACGGCGGCAGGAGGTGGCTCCCGTTCATGGCGGTGCCGTCCTGGTGGCTTCCTGCAGAGCGGGAGGGGGAGAGAGAGGTGAGCGCAGGAGAGAGAGCAGGAAAAGGAGAGGAGGAGGAGGAGGAGGAGACGCGGAGCGGTGGCATGACCTGGTTGCCGGAGTGGCGAGGCGACGGGAGGGAGGAGGAGGTGCTCGAGCGGCTCAGGGTGGCTATGGGAGCTCGTGCTCCTTGCGCGGCTGCATGAGGCAGGGTCTCCGGATCCATCGCTCTGCGTGGGGGACTCGGTTGCCGGTCGGGGAAGGCACGGGATGCAGGGGGGTCGAGCGAGGGAGCAGCAGAGGATGGAGGAGGATGCGATGTGGCGCTAGTCGATTGGATCGATCCGATCTGGGAGGATCCCGAGGTGGATGTGGGAGTGTGGCGGCGGCGGGTGAGGGAAAGATGGGACAACTAGCCTAAAACTTAGGGTTTTGTCTGGTTCTATAGGTAGGGGATTTGACGTTAGACTATTTGGTCCCTCCGATAAAAATCGGATGGTCGCGAATAAAATAGCTAGGGATTCCAAATAAGAAAACAGAGACATTTTGTAGATGTTTGGGGATAATCCGGACACAACGGTGACGACTGCCCGGGTCGGGTCCGGGACAGCTTTTCGGACGCGCGCGCGAGGAGTGCTGCGGGCTGACGAGAGAGGTTAGGTTGGGCCTGGCGGTGGTAGTGGCCTGTGAAGAAGGCCTCAGGCTGAGAAAAGAGAAGAGAGACCGAAAACGTCCGATGTTTGACCGACTATAATGTCGCTATAGTTATCCGTTGGGGCGTCAAACGAACTCCGAATGCGATGAAACTTGGCAGGCGTCCTACTGACAACATAATAACACCGCATGCCAACTTTCAACCCATTCCGAGAACATTTTCCAGCCACTTATAAAATAATATTTCGGATGTGCCGCGGGCGCATGCAAGTGTGGTTGGGCTCAGAACGGACAACGGACGGAACTGGGGGAACCCGGACAAATGCAAGTTTTGAAAACATGATGATGCAATGCACATGATGACATGACAAGATGCAACACGCAAGCGAATGACATGGCAACGACAGCGAATAACTGGAAGACACCTGGCGCAACGGTCTCGGGGCGTCACAATAATCCCGGGCTCAATGCTTACGATTATTCTGTTCGAGTTATAGGGAAGAGTTGAAAAGAGGAGAAACCTAAAAATTTGGACAAAATGGTTTGGTACATGTTGAATAACTGTCCTGAGATACTACCTTACATCAAGTAAGTGCTAAGTACTACATCTTATACATCATAATCTACTAAACTTGCAGCACATTCTTGTATATTTAGATGTTTGACGTGATCACTATGTTGTGAAGCATCTACAAAAAGGAGTTACTGCCGCAAAATCCAAGAAACATTGAAAAACTGGTTATGGCAGGATTTGCGAAATGGTTCAAGAGCCATGTAAGCTTTTCAATTGCACTGTCAGTTTTATTAATATACTGAGTACATAAGATGATCATCTTGTCTATTTTCCAACCAAAGGTTAAGAAGATGCGGGAGGATGGGCAGATAGTTGATGATGCCCTTTACGCACTAGCAATGGGTCTTGATACTCGGGTAATACATTATGAATCTTGCATTGTTGGAGATGTGCTCTACAACACCCATGCACGTGACGTAGGCAGGAACACACAAAATGGTGCCATAATGAGCATGGATACGTACGATAGAGAGACAACTGAACTGTATGCTAACATAACAGACATTGTTGAGTTGCAATATATCTCCAGTTTCGAGGATCGTCCGTGTGTGATTCTGTTGTGCTGTCGTTGGTATAACCTATTTTCCAGGATCGTAAAACCCAGAGCTGATGATTATTTCAAATCCATCAATGTCAAGGCAGCGTACCAGACCAACGAGCCTTTGATTTTGGCAAATCAAGCAACACAGATATTTTTCTTGGAAGACACATTTGCACGTAGCGATGACTTGAGAGTATTGCAAAGGTTTGAGAAGAGGAATTCGTTTAATGAAGTTGCACAATAAGAAGATCCTTACACTGCTCCTGATGTACAAGCTTCCACAGATGTTCCTAATATCTTTGAGAACCATCTCGTCAATGATGCTGGCGAAAAGATTGCATGTCGTGATGTGGACATACAAGAGTTGATGAAGAAGAAGCCAATGTTCGAGGACATTGAGGATGAAGAAGAAGATGACACTCTGGGAAATTATGATTTAGACAGATACACATGGCAAAGATGTTGACGCTGCTGCTGCAGATGATTAGATTGCTTTTGTCATATTTGCCTGTCAGAAGACGTTTGTTTATCTACTATGTGGAATTGTGTTTGCTATGACAACTGAAACCTAATGAATGTGTTGTTTAGTATTTTGTTGTGAGAACATCATGTGTTATGTATGTTCATTTCTGTTTGGTGATTGTATGACGAACATCTTTGTTTAGTTGTACTCATATTTGGCTGTGAAACTTGAATTTGATGACATAGTTTGTTGTTGGATGATACGTCTCCAACGTATCTATAATTTTTGATTGCTCCATGCTATATTATCTACTGTTTTGGACATTATTGGGCTTTATTATCCACTTTTATATTATTTTTGGGACTAACCTATTAACCGGAGGCCCAGCCCAGAATTGTTGTTTTTTGCTTGTTTTAGGGTTTCGAAGAAAAGGAATATCAAACGGAGTCCAAACGGAATGAAACCTTCGGGAACCTGATTTTCTCACCGAATACAACCCAGGAGACTTGGACCCTACATCAAGCCAACTAACAGGAGGCCACGAGGTAGGGGGCTCGCCTGCCCCCCCCCCCCCCAGGCGTGCCCTCCACCCTCGTGGGCCCCCTGTTTCTCCATTGACGTACTTGTTCCTCCTATATATATATCCGCATACACCCAAACGATCAGAACAGGAGCCAAAACCCTAATTCCACCGCCGTAACTTTCTGTATCCACGAGATCCCATCTTGGGGCCTGTTCCGGAGCTCCGCCGGAGGGGGCATCGATCACGGAGGGCTTCTACATCAACACCATAGCCTCTCCGATGAAGTGTGAGTAGTTAACTTCAGACCTACGGGTCCATAGTTAGTAGCTAGATGGCTTCTTCTCTCTTTTTGGATCTCAATACAATGTTCTCCCCCTCTCTTGTGGAGATCTATTCGATGTAATCTAGTTTTTGCGGTGTGTTTGTTGAGACCGATGAATTGTGGGTTTATGATCAAGTCTATCTATGAATAATATTTGAATCTTCTTTGAATTCTTTTATGTATGATTGGTTATCTTTGCAAGTCTCTTCGAATTATCAGTTTGGTTTGGCCTACTAGATTGATCTTTCTTGCAATGGGAGAAGTGCTTAGCTTTGGGTTCAATCTTGCAGTGTCCTTTCCTGGTGACAGTAAGGGCAGCAAGGCACATATTGTATTGTTGCCATCGAGGATAACAAGATGGGGTTTTCTTCATATTGCATGAGTATATCCCTCTACATCATGTCATCTGGCTTAAGGCGTTACTCTGTTTTTAACTTAATACTCTGGATGCATGCTGAATAGAGGTCGATTAGTGGAGTAATAGTAGTAGATGCAGGCAGGAGTCGGTCCACTTGTCTCGGACGTGATACCTAGATATTCTCATATCTTTGCTCAATTCTGTCAATTGCTCAACAGTAATTTGTTCACCCACCGTAGAATACTTATGCTCTCGAGAAAAGCCACTAGTGAAACCTATGGCCCCCGGGTCTATCTTTATCATATTAATCTCCTACTACTTAGTTATTTACTTTTCCTTTATTTTACTTTGCATCTATATCATAAAAATACCAAGAATATTATCTTATCATATCTATCAGATCTCACTCTCGTAAGTGACCCTATAGGGATTGACAACCCCTATTTGCGTTGGTTGCGAGGATTTATTTGTTTTGTGCAGGTACGAGAGACTAGCGCGTAGCCTCCTACTGGATTGATACCTTGGTTCTCAAAAACTGAGGGAAATACTTACTTTGTTGTATCATCCCTTCCTCTTCGTGGAAAACCAACAAAGTGCTAAAAGAGATAGCAAGAAGGATTTCTAGCGCCGTTGCCGGGGAGGTCTACGCAAAAGTTAACATACCAAGTACCCATCACATACCCTTATCTCCTGCATTACATTATTTGCCATTTGCCTCTCGTTTTCCTCTCCCCCCAATTCACCCTTGCTGTTTTATTCGCCCTCTCTCTCTTTATCCTCCCCCTCTTTCTCTATTTGCCCCTTTTTATCCGCTTGCTTTTTGTTTGCTTATGTGTTAGTTTGCTTGTTTGTCGCGATGGCTCAAGATAATACTAAATTGTGTGACTTCACCAATACCAACAATAATGATTTTATTAGCACTCCGATTGCTCCTCTTACCGATGCTGAATCTTGTGAAATTAATACTACTTTGCTGAATCTTGTCATGAAAGATCCGTTCTCCGGCCTGCCTAGTGAAGATGCCGCTACCCATCTAAATAGCTTCATTGATTTGTGTGACATGCAAAAGAAGAAAGATATGGATAATGATATTGTTAAATTGAAGCTATTTCCTTTTTCGCTTAGAGATCGTGCTTAAGCTTGGTTTTCGTGTTTGCCTAAAAATAGTATTGATTCATGGAACAAGTGCAAAGATGCTTTTATCTCTAAGTATTTTCTTCCCGCTAAAATCATCTCTCTTAGAAACGATATTATGAACTTTAAGCAACTTGATCATGAACATGTTGCACAAGCTTGGGAGAGAATGAAATTAATGATACGTAATTTCCCTACTCATGATTTAAATTTGTGGATGATTGTTCAAAAAATTTATGCCGAATTGAATTTTGCTTCTAGAAATATTTTAGATTCGGTCGCGGGAGGAACTTTTATGGAAATCACTTTAGCAGAGGCTACTAAACTCCTAGATAATATTATGGTTAATATTCTCAATGGCACACTGAAAGATCTACTAATAGAAAGGTGCATGCCATAGAAGAAATTAATGTTTTGAGTGGAAAAATGGATGAACTTGAAATTATTTGCTAATAAGAGTGTTTCTTCTGATCCTAATGATATGCCCTTGTATACTTTGATTGAGAATAATAATGAATCTATGGATGTGAATTTTGTTGGTAGGAACAATTTTGGTAACAACGCGTATAGAGGAAATTTTAATTCTAGGCCTTATCCTAGTAATCCCTCTAATAATTATGGTAATTCCTACAACAATTCCTATGGAAATTATAATAAGATGCCATCTGATTTTGATTCTAATATTAAAGAATTTATTACTTCGCAAAAGAATTTTAATGCTATGATTGAAGAAAAATTGCTTAAGATTGATGATTTGGTTAGGAACGTTGATAGAATTGCTCTTGATGTTGATTCTTTGAAACTCAGATCTATTCCACCTAAGCATGATATCAATGAGTCTCTCAAAGCCATGGGAATTTCCATTGACGAGTGCAAAGAAAAAACCGCTAGGATGCGTGCTAAGAAAGATGCCTTTATAAAAGCGTGTTCTTCTAGTTCCTATGAAAATAATGATGAAGATCTAAAAGTTATTGATGTGTCCCCTATTAAATATTTGTTTTGCAATATGAATCTTGATAATGATCAGACTGAATATGATCCACCTTTACCTAGAAGGCGTTCCAAGAATTCTGAATCTTTTGATCTTGATGCTAAATTTGATAAAAATGGGATTGAAGAAATTAAAACCCTAGATGTTGCTAAACCCACTATTATGGATTTGAAGAAATTTAACTATGAAAATTGCTCTTTGATTGATTGTATTTCCTTGTTGTAATCCGTGCTAAATTCTCCCCACGCTTATAGTCAAAATAAAGCGTTTACTAAACATATCGTTGATGCCTTGATGCAATCTTGTGAAGAAAAACTTGAATTGGAAGTTTCTATCCCAAGAAAACTTTATGATGAGTGGGAACCAACTATTAAAATTAAAATTAAAGATCATGAATGTTATGCTTTATGTGATTTGGGTGCTAGTGTTTCCACAATTCCAAAGACTTTGTGTGATTTGTTAGGTTTCTGTGATTTTGATGATTGCTCTCTAAATTTGCACCTTGCGGATTCCACTATTAAGAAACCTATGGGAAGAATTAATGATGTTCTTATTGTTGCAAATAGGAATTATGTTCTTGTAGATTTTATTGTTCTTGACATAGATTGCAATCCTTCATGTCCTATTATTCTTGGTAGACCTTTCCTTAGAACGATTGATGCAATTATTGATATGAAGGAAGGAAATATTAGATTCCAATTTCTGTTAAGGAAAGGAATGGAACACTTTCCTAGAAAGAAAATTAAATTACCTTATGAATCTATTATGAGAGCCACTTATGGATTGCCTTCCAAAGATGGAAATACCTAGATCTATTCTTGCTTGGTATGCCTAGCTGGGGGCGTTAAACGATAGCGCTTGTTGGGAGGCAACCCAATTTTATTTTTATTCCTTGATTTTTTTCTCCTGATTAGTAATAAATAAATTATTTATCCTCTGTTTTGGTTGTGTTTTTTGTTTTTAATTAGTGTTTGTGCCAAGTAGAACCGTTGGGAAGACTTGGGGAAAGTCTTGTTGAACTTGCTGTAAAAAACAGAAACTTTAGCGCTCACGAGAACTGCTGTCATTTTTATTTGGAAATTGCTATTTAGTTAATTCTTTTTGCAGATGATTAATAGATAAATTCCTCACGTCAAGCCATTTATGTTCGAATTTTTGGAGTTCCAGATCTTGCGGTAGATACATATTACTACAGACTGTTCTGTTTTTGACAGATTCTGTTTTGCGTGTGTTGTTTGCTTATTTTGATGAATCTATGGCTAGTAAATTAGTTTATAAACCATAGAGAAGTTGGAATACAGTAGGTATAACACCCATATAAATAAATAATGAGTTCATTACAGTACCTTTAAGTGATCTTTTATTCTCTTTCGCTAACGGAGCTCACGAGATTTTCTACTTTAAGTTTTGTGTTGTGAAGTTTTCATATTTTGGGTAGATTTGATGGATTATGGAAAAAGGAGTGGCAAGAGCCTAAGCTTGGGGATGCCCATGACACCCCCAAGATAATCTAAGGACACCTAAAAGCCAAAGCTTGGGGATGCCCCGGAAGGCATCCCCTCTTTCGTCTACTTCTATCGGTAACTTTACTTGGAGCTATATTTTTATTTACCACTTGATATGTGTTTTACTTGGAGCGTCTTGTATGATTTGAGTCTTTGATTGTTAGTTTACCACAATCATCCTTGCTGTACACATCTATTGAGAGAGCCATACATTATTTGGAATTTGTTAGAATACTCTATGTGCTTCGCTTATATCTTTTGAGTTATATAATTTTGCTCTAGTGCTTCACTTATATCTTTTAGAGCACGGTGGTGGATTTGTTTTATAGAAACTATTGATCTCTCATGCTTCACTTAGATTATTTTTAGAGTCTTAATAGCGTGGTAATTGCTTAAAATCCTAATATGCTTGGTATGCAAGATCAATATAAAAACTTTCTTATGAGTGTGTTGAATACTATGATAAGTTTGATACTTGATAATTGTTTTGAGATATGGAGATAGTGATATTAAAGTCATGCTAGTTGAGTAGTTGTGAATTTGAGAAAAACTTGTGTTGAAGCTTGTGATTCCCGTAGCATGCACGTATGGTGAACCGTTATGTGATGAAGTTGGAGCATGATTTATTTATTGATTGTCTTCCTCATGAGTGGCGGTCGGGGACGAGCGATGGTCTTTTCCTACCAATCTATCCCCCTAGGAGCATGCGCGTAATACTTTGCTTTAATAACTTGTAGATTTTTGCACTAAGTATATGAGTTCTTTATGAATAATGTTGAGTACATGGATTATACGCACTCTCACCCTTCCACCCTTGCTAGCCTCTCTAATACCGCGCACCTGTCGCCGGTATCATACACCCAACATATACCTTCCTCAAAACGGCCACCATACCTAGCTATTATGGCATTTCCATAGCCATTCCGAGATATATTGCCATGCAACTTTCTGCCGTTCCGTTCATGACACACTTCATCATTGTCATATTGCTTAGCATGATCATGTAGTTGACATAGTATTTGTGGAAAAGCCACCGTTCATAATTCTTTCATACATTTCACTCATGAATCATTGCATATCCCGGTACACTACCGGAGGCATTCATATAGAGTCATATCTTGTTCTAAGTATCGAGTTGTAATTGTTAAGTTGTAAGAAAAATAAAAGTATGATGATCATCATTATTAGAGCATTGTCCCAAGTGAGGAAAGGATGATGGAGACTATGATTCACCCACAAGTCGGGATGAGACTCTGGACGAAAAAAAAGAAAAGAGGCTATAAAAAAGAAAAAAAAGAAAAGGCCCAAAGAAAAAAATGAGAGAAAAAAGAGAGAAGGGACAATGTTACTATCCTTTTAACACACTTGTGCTTCAAAGTAGCACCATGATCTTTATAGTAGAGAGTCTCTCACGTTATCACTTTCATATACTCGTGGGAATTTTTCATTATAGAACTTGGCTTCTATATTCCAATGATGGGCTTCCTCAAAAATGCCCTAGGTCTTCATGATCAAGCAAGTTGGATGCACACCCACTTAGTTTCTTTTTGAGCTTTCATATACTTATAGCTCTAGTGCATCCGTTGCATGGCAATCCCTACTCACTCACATTGATATCTATTGATGGGCATCTCCATAGCCCGTTGATACGCCTAGTTGATGTGAGACTATCTTCCCCTTTTTTGTCTTCTCCACAACCACCACTCTATTCCACCTATAGTGCTATATCCATGGCTCACGCTCATGTATTGCGTGAAGATTGAAAAAGTTTTGAGAATGTCAAAAGTATGAAACAATTGCTTGGCTTGTCATCGGGGTTATGCATGATTTAAATATTTTGTGTGGTGAAGATAGAGCATAGCCAGACTATATGAGTTTGTAGGGATAACTTTCTTTAGCCACATTATTTTGAGAAGACATAATTGCTTTGTTAGTATGCTTGGAGTATTATTATTTTCTATGTCAATATAAACTTTTGTCTTGAATCTTTCGGATCTGAATATTCATACCACAATGAAGAAGAATTACATTAAAATTATGCCAAGTAGCACTCCGCATCAAAAATTCTGTTTTTATCATTTACCTACTCGAGGACGAGTAGGAATTAAGCTTGGGGATGCTTGATACGTCTCCAACGTATCTATAATTTTTGATTGCTCCATGCTACATTATCTACTGTTTTCGACATTATTGGGCTTCATTATCCACTTTTATATTATTTTTGGGACTAACCTATTAACTGGAGGCCCATCCCAGAATTGCTGTTTTTTTGCCTGTTTTAGGGTTTCGAAGAAAAGGAATATCAAACGGAGTCCAAACGGAATGAAACCTTCGGGAACGTGATTTTCTCACCGAATACAACTCACGAGACTTGGACCCTACGTCAAGCCAACTAACAGGAGGCCACGAGGTAGGGGGTGTGCCTGCCCCCCCCCCCCCAAGCGCGCCCTCCACCCTCGTGGGCCCCCTGTTGCTCCACCGACATACTTCTTCGTCCCATATATATCGACGTACCCCCAAATGATCAGAACAGGAGCCAAAACCCTAATTCAACCACCGTAACTTTCTGTATCCACGAGATCCCATCTTGGGGCCTGTTCCGGAGCTCCGCCGGAGGGAGCATCGATCACGGAGGGCTTCTACATCAACACCATAGCCTCTCCGATGAAGTGTGAGTAGTTAACTTCAGACCTACGGGTCCATTGTTAGTACCTATATGGCTTCTTCTTTCTTTTTTGATCTCAATACAATGTTCTCCCCCTCTCTTGTGGAGATCTATTCGATGTAATCTTCTTTTTGCGGTGTGTTTGTTGAGACCAATGAATTGTGGGTTTATGATCAAGTCTATCTATGAATAATATTTGAATCTTCTCTGAATTATTTTATGTATGATTGGTTATCTTTGCAAGTCTCTTCGAATTATTAGTTTGGTTTGGCCTACTAGATTGATCTTTCTTGTAATGGGAGAAGTGCTTAGCTTTGGGTTCAATCTTGCAGTGTCCTTTCCCGGTGACAGTAAGGGTAGCAAGGCACGTATTGTATTGTTGACATCGAGGATAACAAGATGGAGCTTTCTTCATATTGCATGAGTCTATCCCTCTACATCATCTCATCTTGCTTAAGGTGTTACTCTGTTTTTAACTTAATACTCTAGATGCATGCTGGATAGCGGTCGATGAGTGGAGTAGTAGTAGTAGATGCAGACAGGAGTCGGTCTACTTGTCTCGGACGTGATGCCTATATACATGATCATACCTAGATATTCTCATAACTATGATCACTTCTGTCAATTGCTCAACAGTAATTTGTTCACCCCACCGTAGAATACTTATGCTCTTGAGAGAAGCCACTAGTGAAACCTATGGCCCCCGGCTCTATCTTTATCATATTAATCTCCTGCTACTTAGTTATTTACTTTGCCTTTATTTTACTTTGCATCATTATCATAAAAATACCAAAAATATTATCTTATCATATCTATCAGATCTCACTCTCGTAAGTGGCCCTATAGGGATTGACAACCCCTATTTGCGTTGGTTGCGGGGATTAATTTTTTTTGTGCAGATACGAGGGACTAGCGCGTAGCCTCCTACTGGATTGATACCTTGGTTCTCAAAAACCGAGGGAAATACTTACGCTACTTTGTTGCATCATCCCTTCCTCTTCGGGGAAAACCAACACAGTGCTAAAAGAGGTAGCATTCGACTGCAGTTTTCTCGACGTCTTTGAGTGGGAAGAAAGCTGACCCGACAGGGCCTCTGCTAATTCATTTATTTATTACCAAAAGGGCCTCTGCTATTTATTTATTTATGAGCAAAAGGGGATACCCCCGATTTCCGTTAATAGAAATCATTACATGTTCACAACACTACGCCCAACCTGCTACACATGTTTCATTCATTACTAGTTTCAGCAAAGTGCTCATGTCATAGCCACTGAATACATCACGAGTGCTACATACACTACAAATAAATAGACAATAATCCTACAGAGCACATCGATTTTGCCCATTATCTTCACAAGCTCTTTCATCTCCTCATTGCTGTCAAGGGCGTACAACATCTGTTGCTTGGCCATGATCAGAGGAACTGCATCTGTAACCTTCTGATCTGCATCTTCCTCTTCTGTCGTTCCTTTAGTTACTTGTCCAACACCCCAACCTGCTGGTATTGGGATTCCTCGGCTAACCAAATAATCAACGTACTTGCGTTCCCCCACATCGGCAACTTCCCAGAAATACAAATCACACGAATCTTCCCTTTTCTGCATGAATCAAATAGGAAGATCATCAACCAAACTATTAAAAAAATCATCAACTGAAAGCAGCAAAACAACACTTAAATATATTATTACCCCATGATTTGGGCATTTGTAGAAGACTCGGCCAGGGTTGAGGATTATGTTTGAGACGCGACGGATGGCTCTGCGTGATTTGCAGCAGTGGCACCACACCAACGGCAGCTGGTTGCGATGAGCAACCGGCTGCGGTGCGTGTGCCGGCATGGGTGTGATGAGACCCACAGGCGATAGTAAGGGTGGCGACTTGGCACATATCTGGTTGTTGCCTGCTGAAGAGTAGGTGGACGAGCAGCCAGCAGACATGGTTGTTGCGGCCAGAGCTTCTGATGCTAGGCAGAGTAAGTAGAGAAGAGGAGAAGCGAATGTTGGATATGTCAGTTTCATTACTTGTAGAGTAGCATAGCACCATGTATAGTCATAGTCTAGGTTTGGATTCGAACCAGCTATAGGAGCACGTCTCTCTTTTTTCTGAAACTCAGCAACATGTCTTTACTGGTACACTAGCTTGTTCTGTATGCCTTCTCAAGTCTTTGATTTTCTTTCTTTTTTTGCGAGGAAGGAAGGAGGACAAAATTGAGAGTTCCTAGGACTCGAACCCAAGACCTCTCGGTTGAAAACCAAGGGTGCTAGTCACTTATGTGGAGAACGTTCCCTGGGAGGAGGACGGAAGACGAACACATTTTCCTCGCAGTATTAGTTGCGATGCGAGATCGAATGGTCGCAGTTTCTTGAATGTTATCAGGCGAACGAGCCCAATTTTTCTTTTCATCCTATATATAAAAAGTATGCTACTTGGTGCCAGCTTAGTCAACAAACGATTGTGCCAACCTTGACTGTTGGATTGACATTCAACGGTTGTCGTGTTTCTTCAGTCTCTTCTTCGTCCAGCTGCCAAAGCCAAACCAGCGCCGGCGGGACTGCCTGCTCCCGCCTCCCACGGCTGGCTATGCTGCCGTGCATGCATCATGTCCACATCGCACCCTCAAACTCTGCGCATCTTCCTCGGCTCCTGTTCATTCCCGTCCGAGGCCTCACCATCGTCCTCTGCCTTGGTTCGCTCGCCACGGTGTCACCCTCCGATGTTGTCAACACGGTCAACAACCGAGAGGAATAAGGAGATGATTGTACATGGTCAGGATGACAGTAGGGACCCAGCAGCATGCGCCGTAATTTTGTTTTTTCGGGACAGAGAAGGGTATCAATTGGGTTGTTCGGGAGCTGTGGCGTATCTAGCACATGACCAGCCCAATTTGTTTTTTCATTTCTAAAAATGGCTAGCCTAGCCATTTTGTTTTTTGTAGAATAACCAACGTAGGCCTACATCCTTTTCTATGCCCTGCTAGGCCGGAAATCTTTCAAGGCAAGGAGGGATGCATTTTGCCCAGAAAATGGGTTATAAGTAATAAGAAATGGGCTATAAGTAATATTAAATGGGTTGTAAAACGAAAAAATACAGCAAACAGGCAATTAGTTCCAAAATACTTTTTTCTTTCAGATTTTGATATTTTAAATTTCATTGTTTTTGTGCGGGTAAAATTTCGCTGGATTTAAATTAAGATATGTTTAGTTTTTAAATTAATTTGAATCTGGCTAGAAATTTCGGGTTGTATGCTATTTGGAACAGATTTGGAGGCTGACTTGTGGGTCTACTAGGTTGACGTGTACGAAAGGCTTTGTCAATGTAGTCCACAAACGATTCTAGCAGTAGTGACTGTTGGATGTTAATCCAATGGTCATGCTGCTTCTTCAATATCTGATCTTCTTGCTCAAGCCGCCCAAACCAGCGCCGGTGGGACTGCCTGCTCCCGCCTCCCGTGGCTAGCTATGCTGTCACACAGGCCGCACTGCCCCACCTTACTCCATTACTGGCCAGGAGATTCCTCTACTCTCCCACACCTCATGTTATTCTCCGGTGACGGCAGCCGGATGAGTAAACCCTCATACTCCCCACGATGTGGGCAACTACTGTCGAGCCTTCCCCGGCTCCGTGTCATTCCCTTCCTAGGCCTCACCGTCGTCCACCGCAATGGTGCTCTCGGCGCGCCCTGGTCAACATGGTCAACGAACGACATACATCGGACGTGGACTGTACGTGGAGAGGCTGACAGCTGGGTCCATGGCCACACACAAGGAAATGCCTCCTTATTACGCGCAAAATAATGATTCCTCCACCTAACATCTGGGACCCACCAGAAGGGCCTTTGTATTTCGTGAAAAAATGTTCCCCCACTGACAGGTCAGACCCACCGTCGGTGTCAAAACCGGCAGATTTCGGGCTGTGCGTCTAAGGATCAAAGGTAACAGGAGGTAGGGGACACGATGTTTACCCAGGTTAGGTCCCTCTTGATGGAGGTAAAACCCTATGTCCTGCTTGATTGACTTTGATGAGTATAGGGGTTACAAGAGTTGATCTACCATGGGATCGTAATGGCTAAACCCTAGATGTCCAGCATGTATGATTATGACTGCCTCTATGGACTAAACCCTCCGGTTTATATAGATATCGGAGGGGGCTAGGGTTTGTATAGAGTCCGTTCACAAAGAAAGGAATCTTCATATCTGAACGCCAAGCTTGCCTTCCACGCCAAGGAGAGTCCCATCCGGACATGGGGGAAGCCTTCTATCTTATATCTTCACGGCCCACCAGTCCGGCCCACGTCACATACCCTGGACGCCCGGGGACCCCCTAATCCAGGACTCCCCTAGTAGCCCCTGAACCTGGTTTCAATGACGATGTGTCTGGCATGCAGGTTGTCTTCGACATTGCAAGGCGGGTTCCTCCTCTGAATACTCCATAGTAGCTCGACCAAGAGAACTATATCCGGCTTTATACAATAGTCACAACCCTGAACCACAAAGGAAAAATACTTAAGCAGAAAATAGGCCGTGTCTTCTAACAACTTTTTCGGCGAGGCATTAAATCCCGGCCTTATTATTTTGAACCGTTTTTTTAGCCTCCCGCTTCATGTTTCAAGATGCAACTCCCAGTGACACATCTTGTCAAAGCAAATATCATGTCCCTTTATTGCGGGATTTTCATCAATGTGGGTTTGGATAATCCAACCGCGCCATCCGCTTGACCCCTTGGGAATAGGAAAATTTTAAGGCTTGTGTGAGGTCATTTGATATTCGTTGCCTTTATAAAAGGATCTGGACGCCCTCTGCGACTCGCTTCATGTACCAACAAGGGTCCAGACTAGGGATCGACCGATGAGGTGCTGATGCTGCAAAAGCGCATCAAAAGTATCATAGAGAAGAACACCCGCCTTCCTGACGTGATTCAGGTGATGCTCATCCACCGAATCCTTCCCTGCCAGCGACGGCCTCTCCGTTTATGGGACTTTAATCCGGGAGGGACGTGAACTCTGCGACAATTCTTCGGCACGACGCACAAGGAGATCTAGAAATTGCTCTTTAAATCTCAAAAGTCATGGCCGGAGACGTCCGAAGACGTTGGTCTTGACTGCAACCATCCGCCCCCCTGGTAAGGGCTAAGCTTTCGCGTATAGCTTGGTTTGTTAATCCAGGGGATACACTAACCATTCCATCCTTTAAACAGGTATGGACAAAGAAGGTGGAGCGGACCAGGTGTCCGGCCCCTCTTCCCAAAGGCTCAGACGATTCCCTCCTAACGAGGATGCTGGTCCTGGCGCCATCCCTGGTGCCGGTGAAAAAGGACAAGAAGAAGAAGAACAAGGAGGCCGAAAGTGGCCTCCACCATGAAGGTACCTCGGACGCTATGTCCGGAGGGACCGAGGCTCCCTCCTCTCACGAGGGAGACAAAAACGAGGACAAGGAGGAGGAAGAAGAAGATAACCCTCTTCTCAGAGGGAAAAATAGGGCGGCCTCCGCAGACCCAGAGGAGAGGGTGTCCAAAAGGGGAAAGTTATCCCTTTCGGATGACTCAGATTCGGACACCGAGGATATCCCCAATCCCCGCCCCCGGACGAAGCCCCTTACCGAATCATAAGTAGCCGAGGACGCTTTACATACATCCACTCCTTTATGAATGGTGAGAATAACATTAAATCATGTGTTTCAGTCTGGCCCGCGATCTCCCCCAACAATCCTCCTTCTCACGGGATTTTCTACCAAAGAGGATGGAGAGTTGTAGGATCGAAAGTATGTCTAGAGGGGGGTGATTAGACTACTTGACCAAATAAAAATCAAGCCTTTTCCCAATTTTAAGTCTTTGCAGATTTTAGCAACTTAGCACAAACAAGTAATCAACCTACACATGCAATTTTGAGAGTATAGCAGCGGAATGTAAAAAAATTACATATGGAGGTAAAGGGAGGAGTTTGGAGGGAGCAAACGCAATGTAGACACGGAGATATTTGGCGTGGTTCTAAAATCTAGCCCGTGAAGGACTTGCCTCACTAGGGTAGATCTTCACGAAGTAGGCGATCTCCTTGCCCGCACAAACTCCTTGGTTCAACTCAACAATCTTGATGGAGGCTCCCAAGTGACACCTAACCAATCTAGGAGACACCACTCTCCAAAATGTAATAGATGGTGTGTTGATGATGAACTCCTTGCTCTTGTGCTTCAAGTGATAGTCTCCTCAACACTCAACTCTCTCTCTCATAGGATTTGATTTGGTAGAAAGATGATTTGAGTGGAAAGCAACTTCAGGAAGGCTAGAGATCAAGATTTATGTGGTTGGATTGGAATATCTTGACCTCAACACAAGTGTAGGTGGTTGTCTCTCAGAAAATATATGTTGGAAGTGTAGGCATATTCTGATGGCTCTCTCCACGAATGAAGAATGGGTGGAGGGGTATATATAGCCTCCACACAAAATCTAACCATTACACACAAATCACCAAACTCGGTGGGACCGAATCATATAACTCGGTCAGACCGATTTAGTTCAAAATGTGAATGTTAGGATATTCGGTGGGACCGATATGTCAACTCGGTGGGACCGATTCCATTAGGGTTAGGGCATAACGTAATCTCGGTGAGACCGACTACACAAACTCGGTGGGACTGATTTTGGTAATAGGCAAACAAAGAATTCGTCAGGCAAACTCGGTGGGACCGATTCGCTCATCTCGGTTAGACCAAAATGTTACAAAGGGGAAATAGAGAGTTTGCATTGCAATCTCAGTGGGACCGACCGCTCATCTCGGTTGGACCTAAACGTTACGAAGGGAAACAGAGAGTTTGCAATCCCATCCCGGTGAGACCGAGATCCCTATCGGTGAGACCAAAGTGACTAGGGTTTCTGGTAGTAGCTGTGTCAAGTGAACTCGGTGGCGCCGGATAGAAGATTTCGGTGGGGCCGAGTTTGAATTTTGGTTTGGGAGATATGTGGGTATGGTAAAGTAGTTGAGGGTTTTTGGAGCATATCACTAAGCATTTTGAGCAAGCAAGTCATTAAGCAACACCTCACCCCCTTTTAATAGTATTTGCTTTTCCTATGGACTCAATGTGATCTTGGATCACTAAAAGTAAAATGTAGAGTCTTGTTCTTTGAGCTTGAGCCAATATTTTGTCCTTACCATTTTGAGGGGTCCACTTTCTAATCCATGCCATGCCAATAATTGAGCTTTTCCTGAAATATTTATCTTCAAGTAGCATTAGCTCAATGAGCTATATGTTATTAGGAATTACCAAAACCACCCAGGGATAGTTGCAATTTCAATAGCGAGACGCCTCCACAAGTTTCCTCGCCCCCTAGGGCAGATGACATCGAGGTTTCATCGCAGAGGATTTCTCTGGATCGCCGAGAGGTGGAGGGGACCATCAATATGGCACCGGAGGGTAATACCTCGGCCATTGAGGACACGGGGGACGTGACCCTCGTGAAAACTGGGGATGGGGGCCCTAGATTGTTCGGCTCCCAGCCGAATACCACTCCGGAGACACATCCCGTGTCGAGTGAATGGCCCCCTTCAAGGCAAGGGTTGTGTCTATTCTTGTGGAGACCTCCATGAATCCTGAGGCGCCGAACATGCTGAGGGACGGACTGCGAAGTGCATCCGTCTCGGAGGAGCACCATACCTTGACGGGTACGGTGCCTGAGAAGATTTGGTCCGCTAAAAGCGGGCTACATGAAGCCTTTACGAGCCTGCTAACATGCTTCGAGGTATGCGATGTATTGTCTTTAGCCACTTTCCATATGGAAAATATGCCTGTATATGGATAGTAGCCCCTGAGACTCTAGTCGGCCTAGGAAGAAGGGCGAAGAGAGGATATATATATCTGTAGCAAATAACATACTTATTTGCTAGAAAAAAAGGCTTCACTGTTAACGGCAATCGCCTACGCCACAGAGGTTTCCGAACTGAAACGGCAACTGAAGCAGGCCGATGAGGACATCGTCCTTATTAACAAGCAGCTCGACGAGGCACAAGGTATGCTACGAACATCACTTTTGTGCCTATATGAATGTGTGAATGCCAAGTTGAAACTTGGACATTGTTATGTGTGAAATTGCAGATGGCGCTGCTGAGGTCGAGACCCTCAGGGGTGAACTTGCCTGGGCCAAGGAGCAGGCGAGAGTGAGCAATGCGGCTACTGATAAAGCGGCTCCACATTTCAAGGCCGAATAGGCCACCCGGCGCCAGGTCGAGGAGAGGGTATCTGTAGTAGAGCAAGAGCTCAAGGACGCCGCCCGCAAGTGCAAGTCCCTCAAGGAGGAGAATAAATCCAAGGCGATCGAGCTCGCCAAGGCCCTTCAGGAGGCCAAAGAAGCGCAGTCTAAATCTAGGGCGGCTCGCGAGGAGATCCGGCAGGCCGAACAGATAGCGTCTGGTAAGCCCTTTCTTTTACAGACTGAGTTCGGCGATGAGAGATATGCCTTGCTTAATCGACTATGGAGTTCTCCAAACGCTTTTGCGGATCTTCTGAAGAGTGTCGCTGACGCAGTGCAATTCTTCCAGTCTCAGGAGGGACATGTGACGGACAAGCTGTTTTGGTCACAGTTTGTGGCGCGGGAGCGCCCAGCGCTGCTGAACGACCAAATGGTGCAATGGGCCGAGCTGCATAAGATGTCCGGAGCGGCCATGAAGGACGTCGTAGTTGGGCTATGGCCAGCCGAACCCATTCCGAGCAGCTATTTCGGCCTGGCGCGGCGAATCGTCGATGCAATGCCCCGAATCGACGCAATCAAGTGGTCGGTGTGCATAGAAGGTGCACGGATGGCCTTTGCCCACGTCAAGATGCACTAGGCGAAGATGAAGGCTGCCAAAGTGGTTGTCGAGGGCCCTCCCGGAGGCAAGAACCACCGCACGCCGGAGCTCTATTTAGAGGACGTCCTAGAGGGTGCCTGCTTGATAGAGGGTCAATGCTCAAAGGAGATTATGTTTGAATAAATGTACCCGAATTGTCCGGACTTTTTATTATACATGAAGGCTTTTTAATATATTTGTGCCTTTGTCTGAAAGTTCTTTTCTCATGTGCGGCTGTTTTTGTATTCCTGAGAGTTTTCCAGTCATCGGCTTCGGCCCCCATGTAGATACTTCGGGGGTGTTCAGAATAGCACATGATCACACTTAACCCAACGTCTTGGTCCATGAAGGAGGTATCAGTGAAGTGAACCAGGCAATCGGACTATGTGGCTTTACCACTCTCACTTAGCCATAGGAGTTTGACGATGGGCAGAAGATAGCCCCTGGTATGTACGCGGCTATCTGTATGCGGATGCGTTACGTATGTTACCGGAAAAGTGGTCCTTCGGGTAATATGGAAACAATCGCTAAAGATTTTAATATGTCGTCGAGTGGCTAACCAGCTCTCGCCGCATCATGACAGTCATTTTTCGGCTTTCTCTACTGAGTTGCTTGACCGGACGAACTAGAAACACAATCACAGTAGTTCTTCCTTTACTACCCTAGCCGAACAAACGGAACGTAAGGTAGCAAACATAGGAGTCGGGCAACCCAACTATTGACCGAAGACATGATTCGGAGCCGATGCATATAATGTCAAGCTCGGGACGCCGGATTGTGCTATAAAGCTATTCGGGCTTTTGTGTGGTGACACATGTGTGGCCATATAGAGCCCCTGGCAATTTGGGCCGAGGTGAGTGAGACAACTGAGGAGACGGTATACAGTCTATGAATAAAGGCAATAGCGAATAAAAATTATTTTCACTGAAATCTGATTGATACGTCAAAACGTGATCTTATAGAGGGCACATAATCACCAAGGCCATTTTACATGCCAGGTGTCTGAGAAGAAGGGGAAAAGCTCTATACAGGTTCTTGAATAAAGTTTTGGTCTACAAAATCCTATGGACCTCCTGCTGCACGTCTGCGCCGCTTTCGCCTTGGAGAGAGAGATTCCTTGAGAGGAATCGTCTTCTGCTATTTGAAACTGGGCTCGAAAAGAGTCCTTGTGGTAAGAGAGAAAAATTAAATAAGGAAAGGGGAAGGCCATATAGGGTCGAACTGTACTATGGGACTGTCCGTATTGTGCCTCCGCTTATGCCCAAGGTATTTTAAGTGCATAATTATGCACATGCGGTACGAATTTCGCGGATGTGTGCGGTGGCCGATGGAGGCGAAACTGCTAGTCCAGCTCTAGAATTACCGAGTTGTCAGGAGGAGGAACTGACTAGTCTTGTTTAATAAAGTCTGGCGGCTTGATGGCCGATGAGGTGTGCGGCTTGATAGGGCCGCTCTGTACTTCGACCGTGATGGCTGCTGTATGCTCCTCGGTACGGAGGGAGCGTTCTGTGTTTCCATTGATTGTAATGACGCCATGTGGGCTAGGCATCTTAAGCTTTAGATAAGAGTAGTGCGGGTCTGCTTTAAAACAGGCGAAAGCGGTTCGTCCGGGCAGTGCGTGATATCCACTGCGGAAGGGGACGACATCAAAGACCAAGTCTTCGCTTCGGAAGTTATCTGGCGAACCGAAGACAACTTCCAATGTTATTGAGCCCATGTAGCAGGCCTCCACACCAGGTATTACTCCTTTAAAGGTAGTTTTAGTGGGCTAGATTCCTGATGAATCAATGCCCATTTTGCGGACAGTGTCGCGATAGAGTAGGTTGAGACTCCTGCCGTCGTCCATGATGACTCGCGTAAGGTGGAATCCGTCGATGATTGGATCAAGGACCAGAGTTGCCGAACCTCCATGACAGATACTGGTTGGGTGGTGCTTTCGATTGAAGGTGATCGGACAAGCCGAGCATGGGCTGTATTTTGGGGTGACCGGCTCGACGGCATAGATGTCGCTTAATGCATGCCTGCGCTCCCGCTTGGGGATGTGTGTGACATATATCATATTCACCGTTTTTTCCTCGGGGGGAAATTTCTTCTGTCCCCCCGTGTTCGCCGGGCAAGGTTCTTCGTCGTTGTCCTCGTTGGGAGCCCCTTTCCCTTTATGTTCGGAGTTAAGCTTGTCGGCTTGTTTAAAGACCCAACAGTTTCTATTTGTATGATTGGCAGGCTTATCGGGAGTGCCGTGAATCTGGCATGGCCAATCGAGTATTCTGTCCAAACTAGATGGACCATCTCTATTTCCTTTGAATGTCTTCTTCCATTGACTGGATATAGAGCTGCTGAATCTAGCATTGACCGCTGTGTTTTTGGTACCTTCGTTGTTGATTCGACGCTTGTGCTTGTTGGGTCGTGGTTTGCCATTGCCGTCCCTGGCTTCAGAGGTGTCGGGGTCGCTGGTGCTATTGCTTCTACGGGCTAGTTAGCTGTCTTCTCCCGCGCAAAAGCGGGTCATTAGTGTGGTAAGGGCTGCCATGGACTTTGGTTTTTCTTGGCGGAGGTGTCGAGCGAGCCATTCGTCGCGGATGATGTGTTTAAAGGCCGCGAGGGCTTCGGCGTCCGGACAGTCAACGATTTGGTTCTTTTTAATTAAGAACCTTGTCCAGAGTTTCCGTGCTGACTCTCCGGGTTGCTGGACTATGTGACTAAGGTCATCAGCGTCCGGGGCCGTAGATAGCTACCATGGAAGTTATCTCTAAAGGCATCTTCCAAGTCTTCCCAGCTGCCAATAGAATTTTCTAGGAGGATGTTTAACCAGTGCCGTTGAGGGAGTCCTGGACAAAGGGGTCCTCGGCCTTTTGGCCTGTTGGACATGGGCCCGACTATTGGGCCATGAAGATACAAGATAGAAGACTTTCTCACGTGTCTGGATAGGACTCTCATGTGCGTGGATGGCAAGCTAGGCGGCCGGATGTGCAATTTCCTTTCTATGTAACCAACTTTGTACAACCCTAGTCCCCTCTGGTTAAACCGGAGGGTTTATTTCATAGGGACAATCATAATCAAATAGGCTAGACTTCTAGGGTTTTATCCATTACGATCTCATGGTAGATCAACTCTTGTAACCCCCATACTCATCAATATTAATCTAGCAGAACGTAGGGTTTTACCTCCGTCGAGAGGGCCCGAACCTGGATAAACATTGTGTTCCCTGTCTCCTATTACCATCAACCTTAGACGCACAGTTCGGGACCCCCTACCTGAGATCCACCGGTTTTGACACCGACAGTGGTGCTTTCATTGAGAGTTCCGTTGTGTCGTCATCAGGACGTTCAATGGCCCCGTCAATCGTCTACAACAACGTTGTCCAGGGAGTGACCTTCCTCCCCGGACAGATCTTCGTATTTGGCGGCTTCGCACTACGGGCCAACTCGCCTGGCCATCTAGAGCAGATTGATAGCTACGCCCCTGGCCGTCGGGTCAGATTTGGAAGCTTGAACTACGTCGCGGATATTCGTGGAGACTTGATCCTTGACAGATTCGAGACCATGGCAGCCACTCCCTGCCGCCACGATGAACATGACTTAAATCTGTCATCGGACCATGCCCAGGGGATAGCGCCTGTAACTGCTCCGACCCTTGATTCAGAGCAGATTGAGCCATCCGAGGACGGGAGGCTCAACCCCGCCACAGAAATCGCAGACTCAGCGGTGTCAGAGCCGCACACCGACCCAACCTCGAGTGGGATCCATGTCACCGGAACCCCGGACCCGTTTCCGGCTACAAGTTCTGAACCATGTTCATCCGCTCATGACGAGCTTGATCAGGCATCGATCGTCGAATTCAGCTCCATGGACATCTTTCGGCACTCGCCTTTAGGCGACGTGCTAAACTCATTAAAAACACTCTCCTTAGCGGGAGACTCTCAGCCGAATTATATCCGGTTTGAACTGGGGGCTGACCACGGAGAATTCCGCTTCATAACCCCACCCACTTAATAGCCACTGTCGAAGACTTAACTGACATGCTCGATTACGGCTCCGAAGACATCGACGGTATGGACGACGATGCTGGAGAGGAGCAGGCCAAAAACCCACCATTCACTGGACGATGGACGGCCACCTCCTCATATGATGTATACATGGTAGATGCACCAAAAGAGAATAGTCGCGATGACAAGGAAGATCCAGTTGAGGATAAACCTCCTAAGATACAACCAAAATGCCGGCGTCAGCGGTGCCGCTCTAAATCACGCCGCAACAAAGAAAGCAACACTGGCATAGGAGAAGATAACACTACGGACAGTGCCAAAGACAATGAAGACCCCGTTGAGGCAACTTCTGAACAATATGAACGGGAAGATGGGCGAGTCAGCCCTGATGAATAGGCCGTGCACGAAGACTCGGAGGACAACAATTATCTTCCACTCTCCGAGGATGAGGTGAGCCTCGACAACAAGGATTTTATCGTGCCCGAGGAACCTCTCTAGCAGGAGCGCTTCAAGCGCCGGCTAATAGCCACTTCAAGGAGCCTGAAAAAGAAGCAGCAACAGCTTCAAGCTGATCAAGATCTGTTCAATGACAAATGGACTAATGTCCTGGAAGCCGAGGAGTACGGCCTCAAGTGACCACTCAAAAGTTACCCGAAGCGCAAATTACTACCTCAATTCGATGATGAGGTGTTGGAGCCCATGCCATCAGTGCACAATGCGGCTGAGCGACCACCACGTGGTCGGGACAAAGCGGCAACCCAAGCCGAACAACAGCCCGTTCCACCTCGTCGTAAAGATAGAGACAAAACTGCTCAGGGATACACATATGATCTCCGGCAGGGCGTGAAGAATAAAGCAGGTCCGGCCAGATCAATCTATGGATCACGGGGGCGTGCCCCGACGTGCGATGATGGCTATCGGGCCGAACATGGCAAGCATAGTTACGTCCAAGCCCAAAATCGCAGACGGACTCCATCCTAAATATGTCGTGACCTGGCCTGATATAGAGCTGCCGCACACCCCCTCTGCTTCACTGATGAAGTAATGGAACATGAATTCCCAGAAGGGTTCAAACCCGTGAATGTCGAATCATATGATGGAACCACAGATCCTGCAGTATGGATTGAAGACTTTATCCTTCATATTCACATGGCGTGCGACGATGATATTCATGCCATCAAATACCTCCCCCTAAAACTCAAGGGGCCAGACCGACACTGGCTGAATAGCCTGCCTGAAAACTCCATTGGCAGCAGGGAGGACTTGGAAGAAGCCTTGCTTGACAACTTCCATGGTACATATGTTTGACCTCCGGATGCCGACGACTTAAGTCACATAATCCAATAGCCCGGAGAGTCGGCCAGGAAATTCTGGACTAGATTCCTAACCAAAAAGAACCAGATCATCGACTGTCCGGATGCCGAAGTCCTAGCGGCATTTAGACATAGCATCCAGGACGAATGGCTCGCCCGACACCTCGGCCAGGAAAAGCCGAAGTCCATGGCAGCCCTCACGACACTCATGACTCGCTTTTGCGCGGGCAAAGATAGCTGGTTGGCCCGTAGAAATAACAACACAAGAGAACCTGGCACTTCGGAAGCCAGAAATAGGAATGGCAAGCCCCGATGCAACAGACACAAGCGTCAAAGCAACGGTTATCATACCGATGACACGGCGGTCAACACCGGATTCAGTGGCTCCAAGTCCGGTCAGCGAAAGAAGCCATATAAAAGAAATAACCAGGGCCCTTCCAACCTGGACCGCATACTCGATCGCCCATGTCAGATCCATGACACCCCTGATAAGCCAGTGATAACCCACAAGTATAGGGGATCGCAACAGCTTTCGAGGGTAGAGTATTCAACCCAAATTTATTGATTCGACAAAAGGGGAGCCAAAGAATATTCTCAAGTATTAGCAGCTGAGTTGTCCATTCAACCACACCTGGAATCTTAGTATCTGCAGCAAAGTGTTTAGTAGCAAAGTAATGTGATGGTAGCGGTAACAAAAGAGTAATGAAAGCAAAGTAATGTTTTTGGTGTTTTGTAGTGATTGTAACAATAGTAACGGAAAAGTAAATAAGCGTAAACCAGTATATGGAAAGCTCGTAGGCATCGGATCAATGATGGATAATTATGTCGGATGCGGTTGATCATGTAACAATCATAACATAGGGTGACATAGAACTAGCTCCAATTCGTCAATGTAATGTAGGCATGTATTCCGAATATAGTCATACATGCTTATGGAAAAGAACTTGCATGACATCTTTTGTCCTACCCTCCCATGGCAGCGGGGTCCTAATGGAAATTAAGGGATATTAAGATCTCCTTTTAATAGAGAACCGGAACAAAGCATTAACACATAGTGAATACATGAACTCCTCAAACTACGGTCATCACCGGTAAGTATCCCGATTATTGTCACTTCGGGGTTAACGGATCATAGCACATAATAGGTGACTATAGACTTGCAAGATAGGATCTAGAACTCTCATATATTGATGAAAACATAATAGGTTCAGATCTGAAATCATGGCACTCGGGCCCTAGTGACAAGCATTAAGCATAGCAAAGTCATAGCAACATCAATCTCAGAACATAGTGGATACTAGGGATCAAACCCTAACAAAACTAACTCGATTACATGGTGAATCTCATCCAACCCATCACCGTCCAGCAAGCCTACGATGGAATTACTCATGCACGGCAGTGAGCATCATGAAATTGGTGATGGAGGATGGTTGATGATGACGACGGCGACGAATCCCCCTCTCTGGAGTCCCGAACGGACTCCAGATCAGCCCTCCCGAGAGGTTTTAGGGCTTGGCGGCGGCTCTGTATCGTAAAACGTGATGGTTCCTTCTCCCCTATTTTTTTCTCCTCGAAAGAAGTTATATAGACTTGGAGTTGGTGTCGGGGGGTCTCCAGGGGGCCCACGAGGTAGGGGGTGCGCCCTAGGGGGGGGGGCGCCCCCACCCTTGTGAGAAGGGTGTGGGCCCCCTGGTCTTCATCTTTGGCGAGGATTTTTTATTATTTATTGTAAGATATTTCGTGGAGTTTTAGGTCATTCCAAGAATTTTGTTTTCTGCACATAAAACAACATCATGGCAATTCTTCTAAAAACAGCGTCAGTCCGGGTTAGTTCCATACAAATCATACAAGTTAGAGTCCAAAACAAGGGCAAAAGTGTTTGGAAAAGTAGATACAACGGCGACGTATCAACTCCCCCAAGCTTAAACCCTTGCTTGTCCTCAAGCAATACAGTTGAAAAACCGAAAGAAATAAAGAAAAACTTTTACAAACTCGGTTTGCTCTTGTTGTTGTAAATATGTCAAGCTAGCATTCAAGTTTTCAGCAAATATTATAACTAACCACATTTGCAATAATTCTCAGGTCTCATGATTACTCATATCAATAACATAATCAACTAGCAAGCCATAATAATAAATCTCGGATGACAACACTTTCTCAAAACAATCATAATATGATATAACAAGATGGTATCTCGCTAGCCCTTTCTGAGACCGCAAAACATAAATGTAGAGCACCTTTAAAGATCAAGTACTGACTAGACATTGTAATTCATGGTAAAAGAGATCCAACAATAGTCACACCCAATGTAAACTAACAACAATGAATGCAAATGACAGTTGCGCTCTCCAACTAGTGCTTTTTAATAAGAGGGTGATGATTCAACATAAAAGTAAATAGACAGGCCCTTCGCAGAGAGAAGCAGGGATTTGTAGAGGTGCCAGAGCTCGGTTTTAAAATAGAGGTGAATAATATTTTGAGCGGTATACTTTCATTGTCAACATAACAACCAGGAGATGGCGATATCTTCCATGCTACACACATTATAGGCGGTTCCCAAACAGAATGGTAAAGTTTATACTCCCCTCCACCAACAAACATCAATCCATGGCTTGCTCGAAACAACGAGTGCCTCCAACATACATCACGTCCCAGGGGGAGTTTTGCTTGCAATTATTTTGATTTAGTTTGCATAAAGCATGGGACTGGGCATCCCGGTGACCAGCCCTTTATCTCGTGAGTGAGGAGTGGAGTACACTCCTCTTGAGAATAACCTGCCTAACATGGAAGATACAGACATCCCTAGTTGATACATAAGCTATTCGAGCATACAAAACAGGATGATTATTTGAAGGTTTAGAGTTTGGCACATACAAATTTACTTGGAACGGCAGGTAGATACCGCATATAGGAAGGTATCGTGGACTCATATGGAATAACTTTGGGGTTTAAGGGATTTGGATGCACAAGTAGTATTCCCGCTTAGTACAGGTGAAGGCTAGCAAAAGACTGGGAAGCAACCAACTAGAGAGCGAGAACAGCCATGTACATGCATTAAAATTAATGAACATTGGACGCAAGCAGGAGTAGGTATAATCCACCATGAACATAAATATCATGAAGGCTATGTTGATTTGTTTCAACTACATGCATGAACATGTGCCAAGTCAAGTCACTTAAATCGTTCAGAGGAGGATAGCACCCTATCATACTACATCATAACTATTTTAATAGCATGTTGGCACGCAAGGTAAATCATTATAACTCATAGCTAATCAAGCATGGCACAAGCAACTATGATCTCTAATTGTCATTGCAAACATGTTTATTCATAACAAGCTGAATCAAGAATGATGAACTCATCATATTTACAAAAACAAAAGAGGTCGAGTTCATACTAGCTTTCCTCATCTCAGTCAGTCCATCATATATCATCATAATTGCCTCTCACTTGCATGACCGAACGATGTGAATAATAATAAGAGTGCACGTGCATTGGACTCTGGAATCTGCGAACATTCAATAAACAGGAGAAGACAAGGCAATATGGGCTCTTTTGTCAGATAAACAATAATGCATGTAAGAGCCACTTCAACAATTTAATCATTGTCTTCTCCTACTGACCTCCAAGGAAAAGAAAAGAAATAAAACTATTTACACGGGAAAGCTCCCAACAAGCAAAAGAAGAATGGGAAATATTTTTGGGTTTTCATTTTTACTTACTACTAAAAACATGGAAAGTAAATTAATTAAAAGCTACAACTAATTTTTTTTGGTTTTTCTTAAGGTTTATCAAACACACAAGAAGAAAGCATAATAGGAAATAAAACTAGCATGGATGATACAATGAAAAAGTATGAGCACCGACATCTAGCAATGAGTGTGTGTGAACATAAATGTAATGTCGGTGAGAAATACGTACCCCCCAAGCTTAGGCTTTTGGCCTAAGTTGGTCTATGGCCACGGCTGGCCTGGCTGATATCCATAATAATAGTTCTTGGGGTCGTACTGTGATGCAGTGGCTATCGCCTCCTGAGCTGCAGCATGGCGACGAGCGGCCTCCGCTCTCCTCTCGTACTCATCTGCCTCCTCTCTGGTAATAGTATATCCTCCTCTTGCCTGATAATCAAAGAAAGCAGGAGCAGGGAGAGTAATATGGACAGCACGGCGTCTATCAAAGAGTAGTCGTTACTGGAGAGGTGATTAGTTCCTCTCGACAAAATGGTGGGAAACCATAGAATCAAAATCTCAATAAGCAGGAGGCAACTCCATGTCTCCTTCACGAACATCTATCTCAAGAAAATTAGCTAAGCGGGTTGCATAAATTCCTCCAAAGAAATATCCATTATGTCTATTATGATGCAACCTACGAGCTACAATGGCTCGCATATGATAAGATTGGTCTCCAGACACAGCACTCCTGAGAATGCTAAGGTCAGGGACACACATGTGACATGCTTCATCCTTAGCATTTATGCACCTACCTATGAAGAGAGCAAAATAATGTATAGCAGAAAGTGAATGCTCCCTATGGTAGCTTGCGTTATATCTCTGGATTCCCCTATAGTTATACTAGCAAGAAAATTTCTAATTTCAGATTTAGGGGGATCCCTAACACTACCCCATTGTGGAAGTTTGCAAGCAAAAGTGAAATCCTCTAAGTCCATGGTATAAGATTTGTCATAAAGATCAAAGATGACTGAAGGAGAATTACGCAAAGATGAATACTCAAACCTCCTAACAAAAGAGCTTGTGAGCTCATGATACTGGAGGCATTTGTCTGCCTCAAAGTCCTCAAGATCGGCATTATGCAAATATGCGTTAAATTCTTCTTTAATTCCTGCACGATCCATAAAATTTTCAGAAGGCCACTCACAAGGATGCACTGGAGCGTCTCTTGGTGGTTCTTCGTCAGCATCACGCATTGCAAGCCTGGGTCCTTGCTTCTTTTGAAGAACCACCTTGGAACATTTTCCTAAGCATATTTCTTCCTCTGAAAAATTCTGAAATTTTTTAGTAACTTCAAAATAAAAGTAAACCAAACTCAATAATATTGATAGCAACTACTCCTGCAAGTGCCTAGGGCCTATATCATGCATCAAAACTACTTTTGACCATATAAATTTGACATGCAAGCTCAAGAACAGGGTCACCTAAGCAAGACAAATTTGCAATGAATAAAGAACTAGAACAAAAACTAATTGGACCAATGGAGGAGTCACATACCAAGGAACAATCTCCCCAAGCAGTTTTGTGAGAGGTGCTTTGAGCAAGGAGATCGAAAATGACAGCAAAACGAGCTTGGACTCGGGTTTGAGCTTGTTTTTCGTGTTTGGGGAGGAAGCTGAAGTGTGTGGCTGAAAGAATAAGTGGAGGAGGGCCACCGTGGGCCCACGAGGCATGGGGCGCGCCCTAGGGGGTGGGCGCGCCCTCCACCCTCGTGGCAAGGTGGTTGGCCCCCCTGGTGTGTTCTTTGTTCCATAAATCCTCAAATATTCTATAAAAATCATATTTAATTTTCAGGGCATTTGGAGAAGTTTTATTTTTGAGGTATTTTTATATTGCACGGATAATCAGATAACAGACAGAAAATTACTTAT
The DNA here is from genome assembly GCF_018294505.1 of Triticum aestivum. Lineage (NCBI taxonomy): Eukaryota > Viridiplantae > Streptophyta > Magnoliopsida > Poales > Poaceae > Triticum > Triticum aestivum. The sequence continues at coordinate 529,701,763 of NC_057812.1, forward strand.
TTTTACTTTATTTCAACTAAATAACAGAAAGTATAGAAGGGGTACAGAAGGTTGTGCTTCTAGTTTCATCCATCTCATGCTCATCAAAAGGAATCCACTAACAAGGTTGATCAAGTCTTGTTAACAAACTCATTCCGATTAACATGAAACCGGAGAAATTTCGAATAACACTAGGTTACCTCAACAGAGATATGCACATCCCCAATAATAAGTATATCATATTTCTTCTTGACAGTAGGAAGAGGAAATTCAAAACCTCCAAATATAATCGATGGAATTTTTTCGATAGAATTGATACTATGAACTTGAGGTTGTTTCCTCGGAAAGTGTACCGTATGCTCATTACCATTAACATGAAAAGTGACATTGCCTTTGTTGCAATAACAGCCCCTGCAATATTAAGAAAAGGTCTTCCAAAAATAATAGACATACCATCGTCCTCGGGAATATGAAGAATAACAAAGTCCGTTAAAATAGTAACGTTTGCAACCACAAGAGGCACATCCTCACAAATACCGACAGGTATAGCAGTTGATTTATCAGCTATTTGGAAAGATATTTCAGTAGGTGTTAACTTATTCAAATCAAGTCTACGATATAAAGAGAGAGGCATAACACTAACACTGGCTCCAAGATCACATAAAGCAGTTTTAACATAGTTTCTTTTAATGGAGCATGGTATAGTAGGTACTCCTAGATCCCTAGGTTTCTTTGGTATTCCACCATTAAAAGTATAATTAGCAAGCATGGTGGAAATTTCAGCTTCCGGTATCTTCCTTTTATTTGTAACAATATATTTCATGTACTTAGCATAAGGATTCATTTTAAGCATATCACTCAATCGCATACGCAGAAATATAGGTCTAATCATTTCAGCAATGCGCTCAAAATCCTCATCATCCTTTTTCTTGGACGGTTTGGGAGGAAAAGGCATGGGTTTCTGAACCCAAGGTTCTCTTTCTTTACCATGTTTCCTAGCAACAAAGTTTTTATTATCATAACGTTGATTCTTTGATTATGGGTTATCAAGATCAACAACAGGTTCAATTTCTACATCATTATCATTACTAGGTTGAGCATTATTATGAACATCATCATTAACATTTTCATTAGGTTCATGTTCATTACCAGATTGAGTTTCAGCATCAGAAATAGAAATATCATTTGGATTAGCAGGTGGTTCAGCAATAGGTTCACTAGAAGTTTGCACAGTTCTATCATTTTTGTTTTTCTTCTTTTTTGAAGAACTAGGTGCATCAATTTTATTTCTCTGAGAATCTTGCTCAATTCTCTTAGGGTGGCCTTTAGGATACAAAGGTTCCTGAGTCATTCTACCAGTTCTAGTAGCCACTCTAACAGCATAATCATTTTTCTTACTATTCATCTCATTGAGCAATTCTTTTTGAGCTTTAAGTACTTGTTCTACTTGAGTGGTAACCATAGAAGCATGTTTGCTAACAAGTTTAAGTTCACCTCTAATATTAGCCATATAATCACCTAAATATTTAATCATATCAGCATCTTGTTTTAATTGTCTACCAAAATAAGCATTGAAGTCTTCTTGCTTAAACATAAAGTTATCAAACTCATCCAAGCATTGACTAGCAATTTTAGTAGGAGAGATTTCAGCTTTATCATATCTATAGAGAGAATTTACCTTTACCACCTGTGTCGGGTTATCGAGGTCTGGAGGTTCTTCAATAAATAAAGGATTAAGATCATATATTTCTTCATCAGGCGGTAAACTGAGACCATGTATTTCTTCAATAGGAGGTAAATTCTTAATATCTTCAGCTGTAATACATTTTTCTTTCATAGATTTCTTTGCCTCTTGCATATCTTCAGGACCGAGAAATAGAACACCTCTCTTCTTCGGAGTTGGTTTAGGAATAGGATCATTAATTGGAGCAGGAGCTGCCTCAGGAGGTGCCCAATTATTTTCATTTGCCAACATACTATTCAATAAGATTTCAGCTTCATCCGGTGTTCTTTCCCTGAAAAGAGAACCAACACAACTATCCAGGTAATCTCTGGAAGCATCGGTTAGTCCATTACAAAAGATATCAAGTATTTCATTTTTCTTAAGAGGATGATCAGGCAAAGCATTAAGTAACTTGAGAAGCCTCCCCCAAGCTTGTGGGAGACTCTCTTCTTTAATTTGCACAAAGTTGTATATTTCCTTTAAAAGAGCTTGTTTCTTATGAGCAGGGAAATATTTAGCAGAGAAGTCATAAATCATATCCTGGGGACTACGCACACAACCAGGATCAAGAGAATTAAACCATATCTTAGCATCACCCTTTAATGAGAACGGTATTTTTTTAAGGATATACAAGAAGCGAGATCTCTCATCATTAGTGAACAGGGTGGCTATATCATTTAATTTAGTAAGATGTGCTACAACAGTTTTAGATTCATAGCCATGAAAAGGATCAGATTCAACCAAAGTAATTATATCAGGATCAACAGAGAATTCATCATCCTTATCAGCAACACAGATAGGTGAAGTAGCAAAAGCAGGGTCAGGTCTCATCCTAGCATTTGGAGATTGCTTATTCCATTTAGGTAATAACCTTTGAGTTCATATCTATCTTTGCAGGCTAAAATAGCTAAAGAAGCATCTTGATCAAATAAATAACCCTCAGGAATAACAAGTGATTCTTCATCATCACTTTCTTCTTCATAATCAGATTCAATATTTTCAATCTCTCTAGCCCTAGCAAGTCGTTCCTCTAGAAAATCACTAAGTGGCATAGTAGTATCAGGCATAGAGGTAGTTTCATCATAAGTATCATGCATAGCAGAAGTAGCATCATCAATAACATGCAACATATCAGAATGAATAGAAGAAGAAGGTGTAGGTGTCGCAAGCTTACTCATAACAGAAGGTGAATCAAGTGCAGAGCTAGATGGCAGTTCCTTACCTCCCCTCATAGTTGAGGGATAGATCGTGATTTTTTATCTCTCAAGTTCTTCATAGTGTTCAGCAGATATAAATCCCAAGTGACTCAAAGAATAGAGCTATGCTGCCTGGCAACGGCGCCAGAAATTAGTCTTGATAACCCACAAGTATAGGGGATCGCAACAGCTTTCGAGGGTAGAGTATTCAACCCAAATTTATTGATTCAACTCAAGGGGAGCCAAAGAATATTCTCAAGTATTAGCAGCTGAGTTGTCAATTCAACCACACTTGGAAACTTAGTATCTGCAACAAAGTGTTTAGTAGCAAAGTAATATGATAGTGATGGTAGCGGTAACAAAAGAGTAATGAAAGCAAAGTAATGTTTTTGGTGTTTTGTAGTGATTGTAACAATAGCAACGGGAAAGTAAATAAGCGTAAACCAGTATATGGAAAGCTCGTAGGCATCGGATCAATGATGGATAATTATGCTGGATGCGGTTCATAATGTAACAATCATAACATAGGGTGACACAGAACTAGCTACAATTCGTCAATGTAATGTAGGCATGTAATCCAAATATAGTCATACGTGCTTATGGAAAAGAACTTGCACGACATCTTTTCTCCTACCCTCCCGTGGCAGCGGGGTCCTAATGGAAACTAAGGGATATTAAGGTCTCCTTTTAATAGAGAACGGGAACAAAGCATTAACACAAAGTGAATACATGAACTCCTCAAACTACGGTCATCACCGGTAAGTATCCCGATTATTGTCACTTCGGGGTTAACGAATCATAAAACATAATAGGTGACAATAGGCTTGCAAGATAGGATCTAGAACTCTCATATATTGATGAAAACATAATAGGTTCAGATTTGAAATCATGGCACTCGGGCCATAGTGACAAGCATTAAGCATAGCAAAGTCATAGCAACATCAATCTCAGAACATAGTGGATACTAGGTGTCGGTGTCAAAACCGGCGGATCTCGGGTAGGGGGTCCCGAACTGTGCGTCTAAGGCGGATGGTAAGAGGAGGCAAGGGACACGATGTTTTACCCAGGCTCGTACCCTCTTGATGGAGGTAAAACCCTATGTCCTGCTTGATTTATTCTTGATAATATGAGTAGTACAAGAGTTGATGTACCACGAGATCGGAGAGGCTAAACCCTAGAAGCTAGCCTATGGTATCATTGTATGTTGTCCTACGGACTAAAACCCTCCGGTTTATATAGACACCGAAAGGGGCTAGGGTTACAGAAGGTTGGTTACAAAGGAGGAGATATACATATCTGTATTGCCTAGCTTGCCTTCCAGGCCAAGTAGAGCCCCATCCGGACACGGGACGAAGTCTTCAATCTCGTATCTTCATAGTCCAACAGTTCGGCCAAAGGATATAGTCCGGCTGTCCGGAGACCCCCTAATCCAGGACTCCCTCAGTAGCCCCTGAACCAGGCTTCAATGACGATGAGTCCGGCGCGCAGTGTTGTCTTCGGCATTGCAAGGCGGGTTCCTCCTCCGAATACACCACGGAAGAATTTGAATACAAGGATAGTGTCCGACCCTGCAAAATAAGTTCCACATACCACCATAGAGAGAATAATATTACCACAAATCTAATCCGCTAACACATTTTGGCAACATGACATCGCGCCGCGGCCCGGTAATTATTTGAACCGTGTTTCTTTAACCAGCCCCGCACATAACACGAGGTGGTTTCTTGACACGTCTTGTCAAAGCAGAGATCGTGTTCCCCTTATTACGGGATTATCATCAATATGGACGTGGGTAACCCAACCGTGCCATCAATTACGGTGCTTGGGGGATATGCGAGTTTTACCGGGCTAGTGGGGGCGCATAGTTAAGCCTGCCCTTATAAAGGGATAAGATCTCACCTTTTTCTACCCACGCCTTCTCCCTCCTTGCTCATCCATTCTCGCGCACTCGAGCTCCAGCGCCCAAGTCCGCATCCTCCTCCTCAACTCTCTCCAAACATGTCCAGAGTGGCAGGCAAGTGGATGGCCTCCTCCGTCACGGAGGGGCACATCAAAAAGTTACATGGAGCCGGATACTTAGTCGCGGATATCACGCACTAGCTGCCAGCCGCGGGGCAAAATGCCCAACGTTGCATGGCTCGAGGGCTCCTTCGTGGAGACCATAAAGGGGTGGCAGTCGGGGTGGTTCTACATCACCGAGCCGCGCGACAGTAACTGGGTGGCGGCCCCCGAGTTTCGATCTGGAATCTCCACGTGGCTCACTTCCTGGAAGGAGAAGGGCCTGTCCTGGGGTTCATCGATGGAGCTGGATGAACTCCAGAAGTGTATCCGGAACATGAAAAGCAAGAAACATAAGCTTGTCAACATAGTCCAGGTCATGCTCTTCCGCCGGATCCTCGCATGTCAACAACGGGATTTCAACTTATGGGAGTTCGACCCAGCCCGACACCAGACTCTAAGCGAGCTCTTCGACATGACGCACAAAGACGTCTGGAGGGTGCTGTTCAAGGGCGCCGAGGTCCCTCCCTCTCTCACCGAGGACCGCGGGCTAAGCGCAAAGCGCCCTGCGAATCCGGTAAGTTATGTACATCTGGTAGGATATTTATTTCCCATAGCTTAACCATGTGCGGGGTCTAAAATCCCATGCCTTTGACAGGACTGGGTGGAGGCATCGGAGCAGATTGACTATCCGGCCCTCTGCCCGAAGACACTACGGATGCTCTCCTGACGGAGATGCGGACTCTGGCTCCTTACGAGGTGCCAGAGAAGACCAAGAAGAAGGCCAAGGGAACCCGAAAGAGTTCCCGGCGCCAGGTGGTATTGGACTCATCGTCCGATAACACCAAGACACCCTCCTCCCATGAAAACGAGGAGAAGGAAGATGAAGATTCTCCCCCTCCAGCCGGGGGAGACAAGAAAAGGAAGGCCGCCCCAACCGGGGAGGCCGAAGGGTCCAAGAAGGGAAGAACTCTCCTTCCAGACTGCTCCACCACCGCCGCCGACGGCGAAGACGAGTGGATGCTTAGGGCGAAGCCCCTGGAGAAGTCGTAAGTATTCAGATACTAGAGTAACTCATAGCATACCTTTGTTGCACTGCTTCTCCTAACGACAAATATGGTTATGCAGTCCGCCCCAAGCCCATATCGATGTATCATTGTTGGACGGTTCCTTGGACTGGTCGGACATGAATAGTGATACACTTCCAACCGCCACCTCTCCTTGCCCTATAGACAATACCGAGGTATTGTCTCAAGGGGCACCGAGCCGGAGAGACAGTCCTGGAGGCGCCTCAAGGCGACCTTCCGGACTCCAGGAGCAAAGGGAGCCAGGTTCCTGGGGGCTCCAAGTTCGGCTCTCATCCGAACACCGCGCCAGAACCTCCAGTGGTTCCGAACTCGGGCAGGAGGCCCCCTTCCCAGAGGGGCAAGACGCCCGTGCCGGTGACCTCTGTCCATCCATAGGCACCGGACAACCTGCTGGGAGCGCTTCGTGGCGCTTCCATTGACGAAGAACACCGCACTATTATGAGTGCGGTGATCTAGAAGGTTCATTCTGCGAAGAGCGGACTGACTGAAGCCTGTGCCAGCGTTCTAACAGGCTTTGAGGTAAGTATTTAAAATATAGGAAAAATATTGCCGCATAGATAGTAGCCCCTGATGCTCTGTTTGGTGTTCACAAAGGAAAGCCGAATAAAGGATCAAATATTATATGTAGGAGTCTAATATAAGTATGTCTCTATGCGTATGCAGGCTTCGCTTCTGACCTGTGCCGCACTGACTGTGGAGGTCGCCGCACTGAAGCAGGACCTCGAAGGGTCCGAGAAAGAGCTCGGTCTTTCCAAGAGGCAGCTCGAGGAGAACAAAGGTAAGTAATACCTTGTCTATATATATAAAAGAAAATGTGGTTGCGAAATGACAGGATCATCATGAATCTGCCAGGGGCCACGACCAAAGTGGCGACCCTAAAGCAAGCCCTGTCCGAGGCCGAAGACAAAGCGGCCAAGGAGTGCACCGAGCGGGAAAAGCAAGAGGCACGGGTGGGCGAGGTGCAGCAAGAGCTCCAGGCTCTCGTGACGAAGCACGAGGCTTTGGAGCTTGACTCGAAGAGGCGAGAGTCTGAGCTTGCCGCGGCCCTCGAGAGCAGAAAGAATGCCAAGGCTGAAGCCCAAAAGGCCCTCTAGGATATTTAGGCGATGAGGAAGATAGCGGCGGGTAAGGCATTCAATATGCAAAGCAAGCATGTGAAAGTAAATTACTTGTTACTTACCCGAGTCCAGAGCTCTCCAGGAGCATTCGCAGATTTGCCCCGCAGCGTGTTGGATGCCGCGAAGTTTTACCAGGCCAAGGAGGGGAGCTCGACGGAGAAGCTGTTCCAGTCTCAGTATACTGGGGCCGAACACCCGATGCCTATGAATGACCAGCTAAAGCAACTGGTCGAGCAGCACAAGGCGGCCGAACAGGCCATGAAGGGCTTTATAGTCCGGATGTGGCCTGGCGACTCCCTTCCCAACAGCTACTTCAGCCTGGTGAGGCTGCTTGTGGATGCCTGCCCATGGATGGAATTCATCAAGCGGTATGTCTGTATAGAAGGTCCCCGCTGGGCTTTTGCCCGTGCAAAGGTGCGTTGGGCCAAGATGGACGCTGAGAAGCTGGTGAAGGAGGGGCCGCCGCAGGGCAAGGAGCATCGCCACCCCGAAATATATTATGAGGGTGTCCTGAAGGGTGCCCATCTTGGGGCGGACGAGTGTGCAAAAGATGTAATTTTTGAATGAACTTGCTCGTGTGATCCTGTATTATGAAAACTTTTTCATATATGCTATGCAATGCTTGTTTGAATTTAAAATATTACCTTCTGTGCGACTGTTTATCAAATCTGAGAGATGGCCAGTCGTCAGCTTATGCCCCCATGCCACGAGTGCTGGGGTGTTCGTGATAAACCTGAGCACTATTTTTCCCATTGTTGGGTCCTTCGAGGGAGGTGCTCAGCACAATGAACAAGGCAACTGGACTATAATGCTTTATCACTCTCACTTAGCCATAGAATTCCACAATTTTAAATTTTGGCGAAGCCCCTAGTATTCGGAAGGCCGAATTCGCGGCGCTATACACGCCTTTAAGCCTAGGGATGGCAATTTTATCCATGGATCTGGATATCCATGGATACCCGACCCGGTTGGGCAAGGGTATGGAGCACATTTCTGCCCATGGGTCCATGGATATGGATACCCACGAACAGACGGGTTGGGCATGGTTATAGTTTGTGCACCATGGATATCCAATGGATACCCGTATGACATGTGGGGCCAAATGCCAGTGACAGTAGAAAGAGCAGATCAATGGGAGATAGCAGGAAATATGCAACTTGTGCCATGAGCTATATGCTACAGAATCAACCAATGGTATGTCACACTTAAGGACTCATCGTATTACTTGTTACCTACTTATGCATGTAACTTATGTTGTCATTTGTGAGTGAATGATGATGAGTTGATTTGATCTTTGCGAAGGCTTCATGTTGACTTTTCTATGCCCATGGAGCGCCATGGGTATGTGGGTATCCAGCGGGTCTGGGCATGGGCACAAGTTGTGCCCATGGATAATTTGGTGGACGGGCAGAGGGTAGGAAGATGGGTCATGGGTTGGATTTGGACCAGCTCCACCCACCTCAAACCCGACCCATTGCCATCCCTATTAAGCCAGACAAAGCCGACTCCTCACTCTAAGCGGCATAAGTCTTTAGGGACTCAAAACCTCTCGAACAGCGACCAGCTCTCGCCTTATCATGACAGTCAGTTTTAGCTTTCTCTACTGAGGTGCTTAGCCCAGCTGAACCGGGGCACAATTGCAGTTGTTCTCCCAGTGCTACCTTAGCCGATATAGCGGAACGTAAGGTACCAAAACATGGGAGCCGGGAAAACCCAACTATTGACCCAAGACATGATTCAGAGCTGATGCATATAACGCTATAAGTTCGGGGTGCCGCACTGTCGAAAGTGTTTGGACTTCTCACGTCGTATTATGGGGTATGCTTAAGCCCCTAGCGTATTGGCCGTACCAGAGTGTACGGGTGCTAGATGTCATATATATAAAAAGAAGAATAGAGAATGCGACAATAGTCTAGTGCGATGCATTGTTTATTCAAAAAGGTGTGTTAAAGCAGAATGATACAAGTAGTGCGATAAGCAAAAAGTAGGACTATTTGACATGTCCCCTCCAAGGGCAAGCTGAGGAATGGCATTTAAAGCAGGTATTTCACTCGTTGTCAGAGACCACCTGGGAGTTCTGTTGGTGCGATGTAGCTTTCTGCCTCCTTGGTTGTTGCATCGTGTGTCTGACAACCGTACTGCCGGACGGGCTTTCCAGAGATTAAAGTCCTGAAAGAGAGAAAAATAACAAAGCGGGAAGCCCCTAGTGCGGTTGAGCCGCGTCTTGGGGCGTGCCATAGTCGTGCCCCCTCCCCACCTATGCCCATGGTATTTTTAATGCGTAATTATGTACGCGTGGCACGGATTTCGCCGTTTGGCTGGTACTGGGGTGGGGGCTGCATTGCTATGCGAGCTCGGAACGTGCCAGGCGGTCTTGTCGCCGATTACTCCGGGCGCGCTTGAAGGTGTCCGGGTCTTGAATCGCCGAACTGGTGGATTGCCTTAAGAGGCTGCTTTGAGCTTCTCATGCGATGGCCGCAGTGTGCTCCTCCGTAAGGAGAGAGCGCTCTGTGTTTCCATTGACTGTGATGACCCCCCGAGGTCCTGGCATCTTCAGCTTGAGGTATGCATAATGCGGTACCGCATTGAATCTCGCAAATGCGGTTCGCCCGAGCAGTGCATGATAGCCGCTGTGGAACGGGACTATATCGAAGATTAATTCCTTGCTTCAGAAGTTATCTGGGGATCCGAAGACCACTTCCAGTGTGACTGAGCCTGTGCAATGGGCCTCTACACCTGGTATGATGCCTTTGAACGTCGTTTTTGTGGGTTTGATCCTTGAGGGGTCTATACCCATTTTGCGCACTGTGTCCTGATAAAGCAGGTTCAGGCTGCTGCCGCCATCCATAAGGACTCGAGTGAGGTGAAATCCATCAATGATTGGGTCTAGGACCAGTGTGGCGAATCTGCCATGACGAATACTAGTGGGGTGGTCCCTGCGATTGAAGGTGATCAGACAAGAGGACCATGGGTTGAACTTTGGGGCGACTGTCTCCAACGCATATATGTCCCTTAGTGCACGCTTCCGCTCCCTCTTGGGGATGTGGGTTGCGTATATCATGTTCACCGTCCGCCCTTGTGGGGGGAACCTCTTCTGTCTTCCGGTGTTTGGCTGCCGGGGCTCCTCCTCGTCATCGCTATGTGACCCCTTATCTTTGTTTTCGGCATTTAACTTGCCAGCCTGCTTGAACACCCAACAATCCCCGTTGGTGTGGTTGGCTGGCTTGTCGGGGGTGCCGTGTATTTGACACGAGCGGTCGAGTATACGGTCCAAACTGGACGGGCCCGGAGTGCTTCTTTTGAATGGCTTTTTCCGCTGATCGGGTTTAGAGCCTCTGAATCCGGCATTGACTGTTGTATCCTTGTTATTGTCGCCGTTAATGTGGCGCTTATGTTTGTTGCGACGTGACCTGCCATTGGCATCCTTGGTATCTGAATTACCATGGTTCTTTGATATGTTATTGCTGCGAGCCAGCCAGTTGTCTTCTCCCACGCAAAAGCGGGTCATGAGTGTCGTGAGGGCTGCCATAGATTTCGGCTTTTCCTGGCCAAGGTGCCGGGTGAGCCACTCGTCGCGGATGTTGTGCTTAAAAGCTGTTAGGGCCTCTGCATCCAGACAGTCGACGATTTGATTTTTCTTTGTTAGGAACCGTGTCCAGAATTGACTGGTCGATTCCTCTGACTGCTGAATTATCTGTCTCAAGTCATCGGCATCTGGTGGTCGCACATAAGTGCCCTGGAAGTTGTCAAGGAATGCGGCTTCCAGATCTTCCAACAGCCAATGGATTCTGGTGGCAGGCTGTTGAGCCAATGCCGAGCTGGTCCTTTGAGCTTGAGTGGGAGGTATTTGATGGCGTGTAGATCATCATCACGGGCCTTGTGGATGTGCAGGAGGAAGTCCTCGATCCATACCACAGGATCTGTTGTGCCGTCGTATGATTCTATATTTACGGGTTTGAAACCCTCTGGGATTTGATGATCCATTACTTCGTCTGTGAAGCATAGGGGGTGTGCGGCGCCTCTGTACTGGGCTATATCGCGACGCAGCTGAAATGAATCTTGTCCGTTGTGTTCGGCCCGGCCGGACTTACTTTTACTGTATCTGGCATGACAGTTATCGTCTCGCATAGTGGCTCGCCCACGTGATCTGTAGATCGATCTTGCGTGTTTTTCTTGGTCCTACAATACGTCTCGTAGGTCTGGTGTATTTCCCCATGTCTTGACATTTTTATTTGAGTGGAGTCGGGGTGCGGGCTAAACTTTTGGCCGGAATGCCTCTTTGTTGCGGCCACGAGGTGGCCGATCAGCCGCGTCATACGCTGGAGATGTAGGTTTTGGTGCTTCCTCCTCCATACGGGGTAGCAACCTGCGCTTTGGGTAACTCTTGGAAGGGCGTTTGAGGTTATATTGCTCGGCCGCAAGGACATCAGTCCATCTGTCAGCTAGCAAATCTTGATCAGCTTGAAGCTGTTGTTGCTTTTTCTTAAGGCTATTTGCCATGGCTATAAGCCGGTGCTTGAAGCGCTCTTGTTCGATGGGATCCTCATGCACGATGAATTCGTCATCGTCGAGGATTGCCTCGTCTTTGGAGGGAGGCATGTAATTATCATCCTCCGCCTCTCCATTTGCCGCTCTCTCGGGAGGGATGGCTTCTCCATCCTCCTGCCCTAAATCTTGCTGGAGGGGATTGTTGTCGTCTTCGGCACTGTCCAGAGTGCTATTATCTCCTGTGACGGCGTCACCACTTTTGCTTTGGCCAGACCTAGAGCGGCGCCGCTGACGTCGGTGCTTGGGTTGCTTCTTGGAGGGTTCATCCTCCGCTGTCCCGTCGCCATTGCCTTCTTTGGGTGTGTCCACCATATATATGTCATATGACGAGGTGGCTGTCCAGTGCCCTGTGGGCAGTGGTTCTTGTTCGCCTCCTGCATCGTCATCCATGCCGTTGGTGTCTTCGGAGTCGAAGTCGAGCATGTCGGTTAAATCATCGACAGTGGCTACTAAGTGGGTGGTGGGTGGGCGGCGAATTTCTTCGTCATCCGCATCCCAATCCTGACAAGGAGAGAGACCTTAATGAGTTCAGTATGTCGCCGAAGGGCGAGTGCTGAAAGATATCCGCGGGAGGTAAACTCCATGATCGGCGCCCAGTCGGATTCGGTAGGCACGGGCGCAGGCGGTTTCGAGTCCGTGGCCGGGGAAGAATCCAGTAGTTCGGCGTCACGGCTCCCGTGAAGGGTAAGGTCGATACTCGGATCGATCGCCGATGAGAGTGCGGCCTCCATGGTGGGGTCTATCCACCCATCCATGGACGGCGCATCTGGCTCCGAATTGAGGGTCAGAGTGGTTGCCAGCACGATCTCTTGAACACAGTCCGATGGCAGAGCTAAATCATGCTCATCGTGACCACGTGGCACACTAGGCAGGGGCTTGAATCCGTCAAAGATCAAGTCTCCGCGGATATCGGCCGTGTAGTTTAAGCTTCCAAACCTGACCTGGTGGCCAGGGGCGTAACTCTCGATCTTCTCCAGATGGCCAAGCGAGTTGGCCCGTAATGCGAAGCCGCCGAACACAAAGATTTGTCCGGGGAGAAAGTCTTACCCGGAACTACATCGCTATCGATGATCGAAGGAGCCATCCAGCCTAATGACGACGACACAGAGGAACTCTCAATGAAAGCACCAATGTCGGTGTCAAAACCGGCGGATCTCAGGTAGGGGTCCCAAACTGTGTGTCTAAGCCGGATGGTAATCGGAGGCAGGGGACACGATGTTTTACCCAGGTTTGGGCCCTCTTGATGGAGGTAAAACCCTACGTCCTGCTTGATTTATTCTTGATAATGTGAGTAGTACAAGAGTTGATCTACCACGAGATCGGAGAGGCTAAACCCTAGAAGCTAGCCTATGGTATCATTGTATGTTGTCCTACGGACTAAAACCCTCTGGTTTATATAGACACCGGAAGGGGCTAGGGTTACACAAGGTCGGTTACAAAGGAGGAGATATACATATCCGTATTGCCTAGCTTGCCTTCCATGCCAAGTAGAGTCCCATCCGGACACGGGACGAAGTCTTCAATCTCGTATCTTCATAGTCCAACAGTCCGGCCAAAGGATATAGTCCGGCTATCCGGAGAACCCCTAATCCAGGACTCCCTCACTAGGGATCAAACCTTAACAAAACTAACTCTATTACATGGTGTTGAGACCCATCCAACCCATCACTGTCCAGCAAGCCTACGATGGAATTACTCACGCACGGCGGTGAGCATCATGAAATTGGTGATGGAGGATGGTTGATGATGACGTCGGCGATGAATCCCCCTCTTCGAAGCCCTGAACGGACTCCAGATCAGCCCTCCCGAGAGGTTTTAGGGCTTGGCGGCGGCTCCGTATCGTAAAACGCGATGATTTCTTCTCCCCTATTTTTTTCTCCCCGAAAGCAGTTATATAGAGTTGGAGTTGGAGTCGGGGGTCTCCAGGGGGGCCATGAGGTAGGGGGCGCGCCCTAGGGGGGGCGCCCCCCACCCTCGTGAGAAGGGTGTGGGCCCCCTGGTCTTCATCTTTGACGAGGATTTATTATTATTTATTGTAAGGTATTCCGTGGAGTTTCAGGTCATTCCGAGAACTTTTGTTTTCTGCACATAAAACAACATCATGGCAATTCTGCTGAAAACAACGTCAGTCCGGGTTAGTTCCATACAAATCATACAAGTTAGAGTCCAAAACAAGGGCAAAAGTGTTTGGAAATGTAGATACAATGGAGACGTATCAACCAGCCAATCATACCCACAGGAGTTGTTGGGTCTTCAAATAGGCCGGCAAGTTAAATGTTGAAGACAAGGAGAAGGGGTCGCAAAGCGAGAACGACGACGAGGAGCCCCATCCATCGAACATAGGGGGACAAAAGAAGTTTCCCCCTCAAATCAAAATGGTGAACTTGATATACGCCACCCATATCCCCAAGAGGGAGCGCAAACACGCGCTCAGGGACGTCCAAAAATTCAACCCATGGTCGTCATGCCCGATCACTTTTGATCGTAGGGATCATCCAACCAGTATCCATCATGGCGGGTCAGCCGCACTGGTCCTCGACCGAATAATTGATGGATTCACCTCACACGAGTCCTCATGGACGGCGGCAGCAGCCTCAACTTGCTTTACCAGGATACAGTGCACAAAATGGGCATCGATCCATCAAGGATCAAGCCCACCAACACTACCTTTAAAGGAGTTATACCAGGTGTAGAGCCCCGATGCTCGGGCTCACTCACATTGAAGGTCGTCTTCGGATCTCCGGACAACTTCCGAAGTGAGGAGTTAATCTTGAATATCGTCCCCTTCCGAAGTGGCTACCACACACTGCTCGGACGAACTACAGTTGCCCGATTCAATGCAGTGCCGCACTATGCTTATCTCATGCTCAAGATGCTCGGACCACACGGTGTCATAATAGTCAATGGAAATACGGAGCGCTCCCTCCGTATCGAGGAGCACACCACTGCCCTCGTAACAGAAGTACAGAGCAGCCTCTATAAGCAGAACCTTAATTCGGGAGCCATACTCCCGGACACTGTCAAACGAGTCTGGACTACACTACTAGGAAAAGGGCTATAGATGGAAATGACACTAATGGCGCACCAGACATGTGGTGCGCCATTACTATATACTAATGGCACACCATCTGTTGGTGCGCCATTAGTGTGGAAGACACTAATGGCGCACCAGGCACAGGGTGCGCCACTAGTAACAAAATGTTTTTTTTTCATTTTTTCAAACATACTAATGGCGCATCCGGGCAGAGTGCGCCACTAGTAGTTAGAACTCCTAATGGCGCACCAGCCATAGAGTGCGCCACTACTGTATTTTTTTTTTAATTTTTTGCAAAACTACTAATGGAGCACTGTTGCATAGTGCGCCATTACTAGTTTAAACTAGTAATGGCGCACTGTGCCACGGTGCGCCATTAGTATACAAATTATTTTTTTATTTTTTTTGCAAAACTACTAACGGCGCATGTCTGTGTGGTGCGCCATTAGTATGTTGGGTTACTAATTGTGCATGTCTATGTGGTGCACCATTAGTAACCTGGGACCAACTAGATATTTTTGGATAGCAACACCTACACACTCACTTTCCGCACTTCATTCCCCCCACCTCCTTCTCTAAGCTTGTCGGCTGCCTCCTCCTCCTCACCTCATTTGCACCATAGATTCATCAAAATTAAGTGTTGAAATTACCTTTTTTTGATAGGTAAGTAAGGGGAAAGCTATCTTCATGTTGTAGATCTACTTTTTTTCTCCCTAGCTCGCTCCAACAACGTGCACATGCACTTTTTGTGGCCTAGCTAGATCTATGTATGTTTGTGGTGTTGCATATGTTTGTGGTGTTGCATATATGTTTGTGTTTGCAGGTACCGGTATTTGAAATGAGATAGTTGCCAATCTTTTGCCGGAATGTTGATTCATTTCCATTTCGGCGAGAATTTTGGCACTATGCATTCTTTTTGGTCCTATTTTTAGGGAAAGTCATGCCAAATTTTTTCTTGGTTCTAAAATATCATTTTGCTCTACCCCGCAGGCGACCATGGTCCGCACGATGACTGAAGGCATCGTGAATAGGTTTTTGAGCTCCGCAAAGGCCGAGATGCTTCAAAAGAACGAGACGGAGATAAGATGTCCGTGTCGAAGATGCAAGCTGAAGAGCCTTATTGCTGACCCAGATTCCGGGCAGGTGTGGGACCACCTACTCTTGCGTGGTTTCATGGATGGCTATCGGTGGCAAGGTGATGAAGATGACTATGAAGTTGTCCATGGGGGCCGGGCAAGAAATGAGGAAGGGCAGCAAGACAACCACCACAGCTCGGGCGAGCGAGAAGACGAAGAATCTCTAGGACATGATCACGACGGTGATGCTATACATAGTCATCATGTAGAAGATGCCGAACATGATGATGAGGAAGATGCCAGAGCAGGCGAAGGGCATGATCATGAAGATCTAGATGCCGGAGGAGTAGACGACGATGGACCATCGGTGGGCTGGGTCCAGGACCCTCATATTCAAGAGCTGCTTCTCAAGCAGACGGATAACGCAAGAGCTACTGCCCGAGAGAAAGCCAAGCTGGATCAACTGGAGATAGACGCAGTTACTCCATTGTATGAAGGATGCAGACCCGAGGATACCCGCCTGAAAGTAACGCTCATCGCTTTGGAGATGAAGGTAAAACACAAAATGACCGACGCATGCTTCGATGAGAACATGTCATTCTGGCACGAACGTCTTCCCAAGGGGAACAAGTGCCCGACCAGTTTCGAGGAGGCGAAGAAAGTCGTGTGTCCTGTGGATTTACCGCACGTGAAATACCATGTGTGCATGAACAATTGCATCATTTATCAGGGCGAGCACGCGGAGTCTACCATATGTCCGGTGTGCGGCGTCACTCGATACAAGAAGAGGAAGAAAGCTCCTCGAAAAGTGGTGTGTTACTTTCTTATCACTCCTTCTCTGCAGCGGTATTTCGCGGACCCTAAGGTAGCAAAGCTCCTGCGTAGGCACGCGGATAGGGAGGAGAAGAAGTGAGAAGATGACGCAAATGATCCGGAGATAAATAAAAAAGACAAGATGCTGAGTCACCCTAAGGATGGGAGCCAGTGGCAAGCGTTGAACTTCGAACACCTAGAATTTGGGAAGGATACAAGGAACATCGTGCTGGGCGCAAGCACCGATGGAGTCAATCCGTTTGGCAGCCAGAGAAGCACACATAGCACATGGCCTGTGTTTGTGTGGATGTACAACCTTCCCCCCTGGTTGTGCATGGAGAGGAAGTACATTCACATGAGTATGCTAATTGAAGGGACGAAACAACTAGGGAACGACATCAATCTGTATCTGGGGCTGCTGAAAGAGGAGCTAGACACGCTGTGGAAAACACCAGCCAATACGTGGGACACCGTAGAGAAAGAATATTTCCCTATGAGAGCCACACTGCTCACGACGGTGCACGACTATCTCGGTTACAGATATCTCGCGGGGCAGGTGGTCCATGGATTTTCTGGATGCATCAGGTGCATGGATGACACAACGTATCGCCAGCTAGATAGAGATCCCGGGTCTTCGAAAACCATGTTCATGGGACATCGAAGGTGGCTTCGCGACGATGACCCGTGGAGGAAACGCAAGGATTTGTTCAATGGTGAAACCGAACTCCGGGAAATAGATGGGCTGTTGAAAAATTGGAAAGATTGCCCACTGCCGGGAAAGAAGCAAAAGGCGCCAGAGCTAGGAAAGAAGCGAAAGGCGCCAGAGCCGCTGCTGAAGGTATGGAAAACGAGGTCTGTTTTCTGGGACTTGCCGTACTGGAAGATCCACCTTGTGCCTCACAGCCTTGATGCCATGCATATCACGAATAACGTGTGTGAGAGTCTGCTTGGTACCCTGCTCAACATGCCAGAGAGTACCAAAGATGGGCCGAAAGCAAGGGCAGACTTGAAATCAATGGGCATCAGGCAGGAGCTTCACGCTAATGATGATGATGATGATGATGAGGCGAAGAAGGACACAGAAAGTCGTCACAAAGGCAAAAAGGCCAAAAAGACCGGAAATGACTACCCTCCCGCGTGCTTCACTCTAAGTCAGGAGGAGATCGAGCAGTTTTTCACCTGCCTCGTAGGAGTAAAACTTCCTTACGGTTACGCGGGGAAGATAAGCAGATACCTAGACCCAGCGAAGCAGAAGTTCAGCGGGATGAAGTCTCACGACTGTCACGTGCTGATGACGCAGATACTTCCAGTTGCAATCCGTGGGATCATGGACGCGCACGTCCGTGAAACGCTATTTGGCCTATGCAACTTTTTCGATGTCATCTCTCGGAAGTCGGTTGGCGTGAGGCAACTCAGAAGGCTACAGGAAGAGATCGTGGTGATACTATGCGAGCTTGAGATGTACTTCCCGCCCGCATTCTTCGACACTATGGTGCATCTGCTGGTCCATATCGTGGAGGATATCATCCAACTCGGGCCAACGCTCCTGCACAGCATGATGCCGTTCGAAAGGATGAATGGTGTCATCAAAGGATGAATGGTGTCATCAAAGGATATGTTCGAAAGGATATGTCCAGAGGGAAGTATAGCCAGGGGCTTTCTGACCAAAGAGTGCATCTCCTACTGCACGAATTATCTAGGCATCGAGAACCCAATTGGTCTGCCCGTCAACAGGCACCTAGGCAGGCTCGCTGGATGGGGTCACCGTGAGGGTCGCCGCGAAATGCATGTCGACTTCGAGGGTCGACTCGCCGACTTTGAAAGAGCAAACCTAGTCGCGCTACAACACATAGACATGGTCGATCCTTGGGTGGTAGAGCACAAAACCTTTATTGAGAAGACGTACAATGACCAAGGCCAACAGAGGACGGACGAAGATATAATCAAAGAGCACAACTCATGTTTCACGCGTTGGTTCAAGCAGAAGCTTCTGTCGTACCCTTTACATGAGGATTCTTCCGCGGAAGAACAACTCATATTCGCCTTGTCACAGGGCGCCGAGCACAACCTGATGACCTATGAGGCGTACGATATTAACGACTACACATTCTACACCGAGGACAAGGACATGAAGAGCAATGGTTATCAGAACTCCGGGGTAACGATGGAATCCTACACCGGTAACGACAAGGACAGATACTACGGAAGGATTGAGGAGATCTGGGAGCTGAGCTACGCTGGAGAGAAGGTCCCGATGTTCCGTGTCAGATGGGCCAAGAGCGTCCTAAAAGAAGACCGGTATTTCACCACCATGGTTATACCTGAAGCCAAATCCAAGACCGCGGGCGCAAACGTCACCGCGAAAAATGAGCCATGTGTACTGGCTTCCCAAGTGGACCAATGCTTCTTCATTACCGACCCGTCAAAGCCCAGTCGTGTTGTCGTGCGGAGAGGAAAAAGGAAGATCATCGGAATGGATGGAGTAGCCAATGAGCAAGACTTCTACAAGTACGGCGACCCGAAGATCGAACATGACGATGACGATGAAGTAGCAGCATACACCACAAGAAGAAGCAGGACCACCCTATCTAAAGGACGTCCGTTCCACAGAAGAACTCCATTTGCGAAAAAGAAGGGCAAGAAGATTATGAACAGATAGCTAGCTAAGATCAACTATATTTAAATCGTAGTCTTCATTTATCGGTTGTATTTCATGGGCTCTTTTTGATATCATGAATATTTTTAAATTTCATGGGCACTTTTTGAATTCATGAATATTTTTTCAAATTTGATGATATTTTTTCATATTCAATATGTTAAAATATTGAATATTCATGAGGACACTCGATCTCGATCCCCCTCCATCTCGATCTCGATCCCCCCTCCATCTTGATCTCGATCCCACCCGCACCCTCCCCCGCTAGCTCCACCGCCGCCGACGACCCACCGCACCCTCCCCCGCTCCACCACCACCGCCGCCGACCCCCCACCCTCCCCCGCTCCACCACCACCGACGAGCACCCCCCGCACCCTCCCCCGGTCCACCACCGCCGACGAGCACCCCCCCCGCACCCTCCCCGGCTCCCCGGTAAGCTCCGGTGCCTCCTCTCCCCTCTTCATTTAAAAAAAAGTGTAGACTACAATTGTTGTTAAACAACAAATATTTCTGTTTTTATAAAAAAATATTACTGTTTCATATTCATATTCATTTTCTAAAAAATTATTACATGCAACAAAAAAAATTACTTATGGCGCACCTCTGGCTGGTGCGCCATTGCTATATATATAAAAAAGATTACTAATGGCGCACCTCTGCCAGGTGCGCCATTGCTATGTAAAAAAAAGATTATTAATGGCGCACCTCTGCCTGGTGCCCCATTGCTATGTAAAAAAAGTTTACTAATGGCGCACCGACCGCGGGTGCGCCATTAGTAAGATTCCACCTAGCTAATTCCCTCCCTCTCGCCAGATCCCCTTCGTCCCTCTCCCTCGCCCCCTTAGCTAATTCCCCCCGCTGCCCCGACCCACGCCGCCGCCGCCCCCGCGCCTCCGTCTCCGTTGCCGCCCCCACGCCCCCCCGCCTCCATCTCCGTCGCCACCCCCGCGCCTCCTCGAGACGAGCGCGACCTCCCTCGCCGTCCCCCCTCTGCCCGCGCATGCGCCCTCGACGTCTTCCTCTTCGACTATGAGGACCTGGACGCCCTTCAACGCCCGCCAATTTCCTCCGCCTCGGCCACCATCACCACCGGTCGAGGCCGAATTCGGGCCGCCTCGACTCGCTCCAGCTACCCCGAGTCGCCCTCGACCTCCCAGTGAGCACCCAAGCCGCTTCCCCCACTTCCCCCTCTTGATTTCCTTCTGATGTGTTCTAGGGTTAGGGGTTGGAGAATTTTGGACAAGAAAAGGGGTTGGAGAATTAAGTAGCTAGGGTTGGGGAATTAAGTAGCTAAGGAGATTATGTTTAGAGCATCAATGATGGGTGTTGATATACCTCTGGATAATTTTGATTTTATTCATGTTCTCAAGGAATTGGAATTATCCAGGGAACAAATTAGTAAGAAATTTGTACAGTAGCAACCAGGGGAGGTCGAGGGAAGCAACCAGGGGAGGAGAGGAGGAGCAGACCAACAACAGCAACAACCATGGGATGAGGGGAGGAGCGGACCAGTAGCAGCAACCAGGGGAGGAGGGGAGGAGCAGACCAGCAACAGCAGCAACCATGGGAGGAGCAGCAAGCCAGCAACCATGGGCGGCGGCGGTGGCTGCCTAGGAGAGGGTTGGGTCGGGGGGTGGGGAACATGTTCAATCTAGGTTTCCAGGGGGGAGGGGAACTTTGTTTGTGTTTTATCTTGAAATTCAAACTTACTGTATCCTGAAATTCAAGATTACTATACCCTGATTTAACTGGAGTACAATGTTGTAGCTACACTTGTCTTTGAGTGAAATGCTCCTAAATAATCATAATCAATTGTTGCATATGGCGCTATATTAGTTCTACCAAGTTGAGGGTTTCGTTAAGTAGACCTAACTTGATCATAATCAATTTTTAAGGGGCTATATTAGTTCTACCAAGTTGGGGGTTTTGTTAAATTGCATGTACACTGAATTCAAGTAAATTAAGTTCCCTGTACCAAGTTGAGTACTCCAGTTTTCTGTTTTCTGTTTTTGTTAAGTTGGGGTAACAGTTTTATTGCCTGTTACTGCACCTGTACTGCACATTACAAAGTCTCCTAGTACTTAAACCACCCAAGCTATGAGGCAAAAATTTCAGTTAACTGTTATGGACAATTGTCAATTTTCTGTAATGATGATGGAACATTATAAAGCATTGTACTCCAGTGTATATGAAGGATACAAAAAATTTAGCAACTTCTCTAATTTTATAAAGTTGTTCTTATATGGGTGAAACTTCACTTGTTTTTAGGCTAGTGCAGGGTGTTGCTTTATTCTGTCATCATTTGTAACTATGTCACAAATAAATTGTTCCTTCTTCTATATTTGAAGTAATGACTGTTCATAAGCTGAGGCATGGATTAAGCTGTTTCTTTGCTATACCATTATATCCGGATGATTTTTTGTTTGGTGACCTAATATATCTGGAATGGACGCTCACATAAGTTGAGCTGATTTTTTTCCATATGAAAGCAGAGGACCATATGGTCTGTGACTGGGTTTTGTCTCTGACCATTGTGTCGTGATGAATTTGCAGGTACGCTGAGAGGCCCTTGAGTTTGCCGGAATGTCGATTAACTTCCGTTCCGGCAAATTCGGGTACTCCATATGTCCTATTTTCAGCAAAGGTCATGCTGAAATTTTCCGTGAATTTTAGCATGACTTTGCTAAAAATAGGACATATGGGGTACTTGCGACTAATGCATTGGCCGGGGTATCTTAGTACTTAGTTAAGTAGGATCAACTGCCCCGCCATTCTTGCTGCATTAAACCATAGGTGGCAATAGAGCCAAGTGATTAGGCCCAACTTAGAATTCTCGTTAGCATCGATAAACCCTAGATGATAAACCCAACATAGGTGGCAATAGAGCCAAGTGATTAGTGCCAAGTGATTAGGCCCAACCTAGGGTGCCTCGGCATCGATAAACCCTAAATGATGAAAATTAACTTGGCTTCTATAGGGTGCCTCGGTGTCGATGATAACCTAAATGATGTACGCTTAGGCTTTTAGGGTGCCTCGACGTCGACAAAACCTAAATGATGAAAGCTTAGGCTTTTAGGGTGCCTCGACGTCGACAAACCCTAAATGATAAAACCTTGGCTTTTAGGGTGCCTCGGTGTCGATAAGAACCGAAATGATGAAAGCTTAGGCTTTTAGGGTGCCTCAGCGTCGACAAACCCTAAATGATAAAAGCTTAGCTTTTAGGATGCCTCGGTGTCGACAAACTCTAAATGATGTAGTTTTGAATTATGAACGTAGGATATGTTGTCATCATCATCGAATGACGAAAGGGACGACGAAAGTTTCCCGGCGGAGTGTGACTGGTGCCACGACGATCGAGGTCTGTGCGACATGCCTCACCTGGACGATGATTGGCGCTTCAGCATTAAGCTCAAGGAGACCTTCGAAGTTGAAATGGTACACAACGACGACAAGTGTTATTTTCATAATTAAGCATGACTTCAACTATTTCAACGTCTAATTTTCATCTTTTACATTTCGAGTATAGCTTATCCCATGCCATGCAAGACGCTATGTCTTGGAGAGGATGGATTTTGAAGACCATGAAATTTCTGAAACAAAGAAAATTCACCTAAGGACTAATCACGATGTGGACTTTGAAGTAAATCTATATAATTCTAAGAGCGTAACCCATTTTGGTTGCAAAAATTGGGAAGCATTTTGCAAGATGTATGGTTTTGATGAGGGTATGTTTATCACCATGGATCTTGGTAATCCTGACATCAACCAAGACAATATGGACATTTGGGTCCTTGTTGATACGCATCCAGTTCTACCGCTATGTGAGTTTCTTAAACATAGTTATTAGCTAATTTATATTGTTCATTTCAAAATAGTTGACAGCTTATTTCCATTGACAGCTTATTTTTATTGTTCAAAGAATGTGCGGGAGATGGTAGACAAAACCCACTACACCGATGGCTCCGAATTAACAACTTACAAGGAGAAAAATCATCTGGTCAGATTTTGTACTGACATTGAGAATTACATTATCCACAATCAAACTCCTCAAGATTATGGTAAATACGTGCCACTAGTGCATGTGTTCAACTACGGTAACTACCATGGAGATACCCTGGTAAGATTTTTACTATTACGACATCCGTGCATCTTTTGCATACTTCTAAAACTAGTACATCATTGCTAACTATGAAATTATTACTATGTTTTTCAACAGATAATCCCAGAGAATTGTGTGCCTCATATGATGTATCAGAAAGGTAGTCTTAATGTTTTGAACATACAGCCAGGTCGTCCTACGAATCTCAACTGTCCATACGAGATTTCTAAAAGAAGTGGATACATGAAAATCAAAGGATGGAAAAAATGTATGGACAGTCGTAAGGAGCTTCTTGGAAGCAAAAGGAAGCGAAGCGCAAGAATTGGAGACAGGATGTTCTCCATTCGTCATAATGGAGAGTCAGGGCCTATATTGTTTTATGCTATTTTAGCTTAAATAGGGTATTTAGGTCCTACCTAATACTGATGATCATGTGCTAAGAACAATTAAGTAGGGTTGGTTCGATGACTATCAAGATGATGATCGTGTGACTTGTTATGAATAACGAGTATAAGTTGTATGATGATGATTAGTATGACTTGTTAGGATTAGTATTACTTCCGGCAAACTCGATACTCGCGGTCTTGAGACTTGTAATGTTTTATCTTTGTTCGGTCTTTTGAATTCGGAGACTAATATGATGAATTGTATTCAGAGACTAATCTTCTATTATATTCGATGAATCTGCTGCTGTTGTGTGCTACTGTCTATATTCTATCAAATAATATATTTTGTAACCTGTACAAAAATGAGAAAAGTAAAAAAACATAATATTCTTACTAATGGCGCATCACTACAGAGTGCGCCATTAGTATGCCAAGTATACTAATGGCGCATCCATCCGCAGTGCGCCATTAGTGTGCCAAAGCACATGGGTAAATATGGCCGTGGGAGGCATACTAATGGCGCATGGTGTTATATACTAATGGCGCATTGGGTGGTGTGCCATTAGTATACCAGATACTAATGGTGCACCAGTGGTGCGCCATTAGTAAAAAATACTAGTGGTGTGATGCTAATGGCGCACCAGTGATGCGCCATTAGTAGGCAAAACTGGTGCGCCATTAGTAGGCCTTTTCCTAGTAGTGCTACCATGCGCCAGGACAGCCCATCTCGTCAAGAGCTCAACTAGCAATTCGGCCTCCGTCCCAGACAACACCAAGTGGCGGCGTTCGCGCCGTGCGTACATAAATACGCACTCAAAATACCATGGGCATAGATGGAGGCATGACTAGATTGTGATCCATAATAAGGCTCGACCTCCCCTGGACACACATACTTTCACTTTTTCTTTTTTCCTCTTCAGGTTTCCTTTCCGCAGGCCCCTCTCGCCGGCCTCATAATCGGTCCTTTCAAAGGACGGACACACCAAGGTGGCAAGTAGCACAGACCTGCGGGGGAATCTCTAGATGTCCTTCTTGGCGATCACTCAACCTATTTTCAGGACCCATACGCAGCTCCTCCTTGGTCTTGGCATGTTAAAAAGCCACTGTTGCTTCTCGCACTTTTTATTCAAGTATGCTCTGACGCATTAATTAACATTATAATGGTAACAGTTTGCGGCCCAACATATGTGGCACTAGCTTCTTCTTTATTTTTATTTTCGCTATTTTAATTTGCATCTGTACACCTTAGTACGCCGTAATCTGTCAGGGGCTTTATTGCGCCCTACACTATGGCAACAAGTCCGAACACTTTTACAGATAGTTCGGCACCCCAAATTTAGTATTATATGCATTGGCTCCGAATAATGTCTTTGGTCAATAGTTGGGTTGCCCGGCTCCTATGCGTACTACATTACGTTCTGCTATATCGGCTAGGGTAGTAAAGGGAGAACTACTACGATTGTGTCCTGGGTTTATCTGGATGTGCTCCTCAGTAGAGAAAGCCAAAAACTGACGGTCATGATGCGGCGTGAGCCGGTCAGCTCTTTAGCGATTTTACCCGCATTATGCGACAAATCGGTTCTTATCCGATCAGGAGTTTACAACACCCTTGTCTGGATACTAGGGGTTGCGCCTATATTTTCATTGTCAAACTCCTATGGCTATGTGAGGGTAATAACGCCACGTAGTCTGATTGCCTGGTTCATTGCACCAAACACCTCCTTTAAGGATCAAACTCTTGGATAAAGAGTGTTTAGATTCATCCCGAACACCCTCGTACTACCTACATGGGGGCTGAAGCCGACAACTGGCCAACTCTCAGATTTGATGAAACAGCCACACATGAGGTAATATTTTGAATAAACAAAACAACAAAGCATTATATTACATATCAAGCCTTGTTTTCATCATACAGGACGGGATTACATGAATGTATTCATTCAAAAATAATGTCCATACCACATTGCTCCGCCATAATGCGGGATCCCTTCAGAACATCTTCAAAATACCGCTCGGGCGTGTGGTGCTCCTTGCCCGCGGGCGGTCCTTCGATCGCGAGCTTGACGGCATCCATCTTCGCCCATTGTATCTTGACAGGGGCGAAGGCCATCCGTGCACCTTCTATGCAGACCGACCGCTTGATGGAATCAAGCCGAGGGCAGGCATTGACCAGCTGCTTCACGAGGCCGAAGTAGCTGCCGGGTATAGCTTCTGCAGGCCACAACCGGATTATTAAATCCTTCATGGCTAGTTCGGCCACCCTATGCAGCTAGACCAACTATTTTAGCTGGTCGCTAAAAGGCATCGAATGTTCTGGTGCAAGGTATTGCGACTAGAACAGCTTCTCCGTTGAGCTCCACTCTTTGGCCCAGAAGAATTCCGTAGCGTTGGAAACACTGCGCGGCAAATCCGTAAATGACCCTGGAGAACTCCAAATCCGGGTCAGTAAGAGATACCTCTGGCTCACATAGTTGCTTCGCATAATAAAAGCCTTACCCGCCATGATCTTCTTGGCCTCTTGGATCTCCCAGAGGGCGCCCTGGCTTCGGCCCGGGCCTCTTGTGCGCTTTGGCGGGCCTTAGCTAGTTCAGACTCTTGGTCCGCATTCTGGCGCTCCAAGGAGTCGCATTTCTTCACTACGTCCTGGAGCTCCTGCTGGACCTCACAAACCCTGGCCTCATGCTTTTCTCGGGCTTGTTTTTCCTTTACCGCTCTCTCCTCGGCCTGGGCCAGCGCCTTCTTGAGGGCCTCTACCTCGGTTGCCACCCCTAATAAATGTCATGGCACTATGATCATCTTACATCATTCACCCCTTCCGGACATACACAAGATCATTGCATACCTTGGGCATTCTCCAGCTGCTTTTTCGCATGGCTGAGCTCTTCCTCGGTCCGTTCCAGCCTCTGCTTCAGTCTGGAGACTTCAGCGGCATGAGAAGTCATGGCCAGCAATGATGCCTGCTTATTCACAAAGACATATAGGATTAGTCTCCTGCGAAAAACTATTTGATCCTCTGTTCGGCTTTTCTTTCCGAACACCAGACAGAGTCTCAGGGGCTATTGTCTATAATGTAACTTTCTTTTCACATAAATGCAACGCTTACCTAAAAGCTTGTTAGAAGGCTCGGGCAGGCTTCGGTCAGTATGCTCTTCGCAGACTGAATCTTCTCAATCACTGCACCCATGAGGTTACGGTGTTCCTCAATGATGGAAGCGCTTCGCAGCGCCTCCAGTAGAGTATCTGGTGCCTCTGGTTGGACAGAGGTCACCGGCAGAATGGGCACACCTCCTTCCGATGAAGGAGGCTGCTTGCCAGATTCTGGAGCCGTATAGGTCTCCGAGACCGTATTCGGCTGGGGGCCGAATTGGACCTGGCCCCCATCGCTAGTCTCCATGGGGAACTGTTCCCCCATGTATCCGACGGCAGAGGTATCACTCGCTGGCACCATCCTGACGGCCTCTTGCATCTCTCCTTGGCCGGGTGTCCTTCGGGACAACACCTCGGCGTCATCCATGGCCTTGGGAGAGGAGGTCGTTGGAAGGGACCCGTTTTCCATCACCTTCGGAGCCAGCGAGTTCCCCGAAGATGAGGATTGCTCGAGGGCGGAATGAGCCGGACTACATATGCAAGATTCAACATGTTAGAATTATGAAGTGAAAGAGGTGGATATATGAATGCATCATGGTCTTCGAATACTCACGATTTGTCCAGGGGCTTGTTTCGAGGGTGCCGCTCTGGGCTGCTATCAACGTCCCACACAGAGCTATCTGCGAAGGAAGCCTTTCCCTTCTTGGACGCCTCCACTTCTAGATCTGTGGAGGCCGCCCTCTTCTTTCCCCCCTCGGGGAGGGGGAAGTTGCTTTCTTCTTCCTCTTCCTCCTCCTCGTCGCCTTCGGCGGCGGAGTGAGTTTCGACATCTTCGAACGCCACGTCCGAAGTACCCTTGGGACGGAGGCCTCCTGTGGTCCCCTTGGCCTTCTTCTTCGGTGCCACGTAGGGCGCCGGAACCAGCATCTTCGTCACAAGCAGGATGGTTGGTTCCTCGGGCAGTGGAGCCAAACACCGAATCCGCTCTGCCTTCTTTTTCCAACCCTGAAAAGGCAAAATAGGGAAGTTGGGATATCCTCCTTGAGCAAGCCAGAAAGGGATATGCCTTGAAGCCTGGAAAACTTACCGAACGGGAGGGATGGGCCAGATCGTGCCCGCAGTCCTCGGTTGTCTTCGGCCACATCTCATTGGCCTTCAAGAGCACCTTCTAGATGTCTTTGTGCGTAGTTCCGAAGAATTGTTGCATGGTCTTGTGGTTGGCCGGATTGAACTCCCATAGATGGCAAGCCCGGTTCTGGCATGGAAGGATCCGGCGAATTAGCATCACCTAAATCACATCGACGAGCTTGACATTCTTGTCCATCATGCTCCTGATGCGCGTCTGAAGCACAATCAACTTGTCCGACGAAGAGCAATCCAGGCCCTTCTCCTGCTAGGAGGTAAGCCGCATTGGGCCCTGGACTTGAATTTGGGAGCCGCGGCCTAGGCAACATCGCGGAGCTCAGTGACATAGAACCACAGCTTCTACCACCCCTTTGACGGTCTGCATGAAGGTGCCTTTGGGCCACGGGACGTTGGAACATTTTTCTCACCATGGCGCCTCCTCATTCTGCATGTTCGCCGCCCGCCACCTTTGGCTTCACATTGAAGGTCTTCAGTCACAGTCCGAAGTGGGGGGGGGATACGGAGGAAGGCCTCACGCATGAGATAAACGCCGAGATGGCGATGAAGGAATTGGGGGCCAGATCATGGAAATCCAGCCCATAGTAGAACATGAGTCTGCGGACAAATGGGTGGAGAGGAAATCCCAGCCCGCGGACGAAGTGAGGGATGAACACGACCCTCTCATGGGGCTCCGGAGTGGGGATGATCTGTCCCTTAGCAGGAAGCCGATGGGCGATCTCCCTGGCCAAATATCCAGCCTCCCAATGTTGGGTGATGTGCTTCTCCTTGATGGTGAAGGCCATCCACTTGCCCTGCGCTACGGACATGGTTAGAGTGCTTTCTTGGGGCAGGAAAGATGAGAACTTGGGCGCTGGAGCTCGAGAGTGGGTAGGCGGAAAGAGAGAAGGCGTGGGTGGAAGAGATGAACCCTTATCTCCTTATAAAGGCAGTGAATATCAAACAACTCCCCACTCGCCATGAAACATGCATATTCCCCAAGGGCCGTGCAGGCAGCACGGTTTGATTACCCATACCCGTATTGATGAGAATCCCGCAATAAGGGGACACGATCTCTGCTTTGACAAGACGTGCCAATAAAGCCACATCATGAAATATAGAGTGGCCGGCCAAGAAATGGTTCGAAATAATAACTGGACAAGGACGTGATGTCACGTTACAAAAAGTTGTCAGCAGATGGGACTTGTGAAATATTATACTCTCTGCCGTGGTGTGTGGTACTTGTTTTGTAGATCCGGACACATTCGTTGTTCGAAGACTATGTCGGAGTATTCGGAGAAGAAACTCGCCTTGCAATGCTGAAGACAATCTGTGCGCCGGACACCTTTTCATTGAAGCCTGGTTCAGGGGCTACTGAGGGAGTCCTGGACTAAGGGGTCCTCGGGCGTCCGGCTTGTTGGACATGGGCCGGACTATTTGGGCCATGAAGATATAACATAGAAGACTTTCTCCCGTGTCCGGATAGGACTCTCCTTTGTGTGGATGGCCAGCTAGGTGGCCGAATGTGCTCTTTCCTTTCTATGTAACCGACTTTGTACAACCCTAGTCCCCTCTGGTGTCTATATAAACTAGAGGGTTTACTTCATAGGGACAATCATAATCAGATAGGATAGACTTCTAGGGTTTTAGACATTACGATCTCGTGGTAGATCAACTGTTGTAACCCCCATACTCATCAGTATTAATCTAGCGGGACGTAGGGTTTTACCTCAATCGAGAGGGCCCGAACCTGGGTAAACATTGTGTTCCCTGTCTCCTATTACCATCAACCTCAGACGCATAGTTCAGGACCCCCTACCCGAGATCCGCTGGTTTTGACACCGATAGCCATGCTGGTCCCTTAAGTTTCAAGGGGAGATATTTGATGGCATGTGGAGAAGAAAATCTTCAATCCAAACTGCAGGGTCCGTCGTGCCGTCATAGGAGTCGATGTTTACGGGTTTAAACCCTTCTGGGAACTGGTGCTCCATTACCTCATCGGTGAAGCATACAGGGTGTGCAGCGCCTCTGTATCAGGCAATGTCGCGACACAGTTCGGATGAAGTCCGTATGTGATTTTCGGCCCGAGTGAGGTTCTGCTTGTCATGCCAGGCCTGACAGCCATTCTCTCGAGCTGGGGCACGTCCCATTGATCCATAGATTGATCTGGTTTGACCGACTCTATTGTCCAGGTCCTGTCACAGGTCGTATGTATATTCTGGAGCCATCGTTCCCCTGCTTTTATGGCGAGGTGGTGTGGGCTGGTGCTCGGCTTGAGTTGCCGCTCTGTCTCGGCCATGCGACGGTCGGTTAGGTCTGTCAGTAGCATCATGCGTTGGTGGTATGGGCTCTAGGGCCTCATCGTCGAATTGGGGTAGCATCTTGTGTCGTGGTTCTAAGTTTGATAGTAGAATGGGGGTTAAGAATGTAGAGGCTAGATCCTAGCTATGTAGGAGTTGTACA
Source organism: Triticum aestivum (assembly GCF_018294505.1). Lineage (NCBI taxonomy): Eukaryota > Viridiplantae > Streptophyta > Magnoliopsida > Poales > Poaceae > Triticum > Triticum aestivum. The sequence goes on from NC_057812.1 coordinate 529,732,149, forward strand.
CGTGAGTTTTACGAGTTCAGGCCCTTCTCGGAGGAAGTAACAGCCCTACGTCTCGGAGCCCGGAGACGGTCGACTGGATATATGCATGTGAGTTATAGGGGGTGCGAACCCTTGTCCCCGAGGAGGGGGGTGGCTTATATAGAGTGCGCCAGGACCCCAGCCAGCCCACGTTACAAAGGGTTCAATGTACATTAAGGCATGGCGTTACTGGTAACGCCAGTAATAAAGAGATATAAATGATCTTTAAGGTTACAGAGTGAATGAACGATCATTGTCATCCTGAGTGACGTTAGGCCTTCTACACTCCGAGTGGTTTCTTGTATCGTCGAGTGGTTGTTCGCATAGTCGAGTGTCTTCTAGACTGTCGAGTGGAACATAGCTTCACGGTCGAGTGGATGATGATTTTGCTTCGACCGCTTCTGGTTCCTTTAGAGATGTCCTTGGGGAGGGTATCTTGGACAGATCCATGACCCTACCCTAAGTACATAGCTTCATCATTAGCCCCCGAATGGATCAGGGTTTGAGTGAGGAAGGAGTTGGGACCACTTCCGACTCATTCTTTGTGCTATGAGTATAACTTGTTCTGGAACAATGAACCGAGGAGACAACATCAACTTCTTTTTTAGTCGCCTTGGTCCATTCTTAGTTTTTGTCTAGTGAACTTTCATGGTAGAATTCCGAATGATAATGTGGAGGATGTTTTCAGTCTGACCAGTTGCTCTGCTCTCCGCGGATTTTGCAGGATTCGAATTTCGGGAAGCGCGCCAGACGTGCGAGGCCGTGGTAATCGGGACGGATTAGGCAGGTCTCCTCGATCTTCGCGCCACCTTTCTCGCCATGTACTACGCGCGCGACTGTTGCGGGATTTTTTTAGATCGTCTGGGCCTACCAGTCAGTCACTTAGGGAATGACCTTATAAAAGGCACCGGACCGGGTCTCTGCATCGTGCACCATGCCCATCCTTTCTTTCGGGGATTTTTGAACTTCTCTGGGACTCAGCTCCACCACTTGAACTTCTCTGGGGCTCAGCTCCACCACTTGGGCTCAGCCAAAGACCATAGTCTATCTAGCTGCTTTTGTGTCAATGTGTGAAAATTTCTTGGGCTGTCGACCGCACTGGGGCCACTTCAAACATATCTTCACCTGCCGCTCCAAGTCGATCAAAAAGGACAATCCGAGTGATGAGAGGATGCACGTGATCCAGATGTGCGGGGGCCTGGGGATCCAGGTGAGAAACAAGAGCACCTTCTTGGCGATGATCCTTCCCGACTTGGTCCACGGCTGGCAGTCGACTTGGTTTTACTGCAAGGATCATTCGACCCCGGGTCAGTCGACTGGACTTCCTCCCTTTTCCCTGGCTCGAGCGGAGAAGCCCTCCTCCTTGAAGGTGGTTCCCGAAGATAAGGCGCAGGTCTAGATGCTGGTCGAGCGGGTCGTCCAACTCGTCCGCGATGGGGTGCCTGGGATGGACCTGCTGGAGGTCTTTATCAGTCGACGCATCCAACCGCTCCAGGCCCGCGATCAACCGATGTGGATGTACTCTGGACTCGAGGACTCCACTCGGATCCTCCCGGAGGACGTCAGTGAGGACATCTTGGAGAAATGGCTGATGGGAATCACCAGCAACAAGGACAATCCCCGGGGGTCTAGGAGGGTGATTCCATTCGACCACTCGCGCCAGCCGCAGCAGTTATGATTCTGCTTTACCAAGTATCTTTCCGATTCAACGTGTGACACCTTGTTGATGGTCGACTGTATTCCTTTTGCTCGTTGTTCTTTCAGGCTCTCATCGACATGTACTCAATGCCCAACGGAGTGCAGGAGCAAGACACCGAGGAGGGAGTGAGCGGGGGCGAGAGCGGCGAGTGGCACTCGGATGCAGAGGAGGACGAGGAGAGCGAAAACTCGAGCGATGATGAACAAGTCGACTCGCCTCCTCGCAGAGAGAGGAGATCCAATCACGCACACGACCCAGCGAGCTCCCCGGACCTGGCGACCGCGCCGACTGGGCAGTCTTCGAAGCGCCCCTGGATGTCTTCCCGAGCGCCGATTGAGAAGGCCCCGAAGCAGCCCAAGGTTGTTCTGCCTCCAGCTCCAAAAGCACTGAAGGCCACCTCCTCCAAACTGCCCAAGGCTTTGCCCAGGATCAAAGTGACCGTCCCTACCATCTCCGGGTAATCATCTGACTTGTTCTTTTTGTCGACTCGAGCAACATGACGTAACCGACTGAGTACGGACACTTGCAGTGCTGCTACATCGGGAACCTCTTCCCTCCAGTATCGAGACGAGGAGATGGAAGACGCGGTTACCTCCAACCCAGGTAGAAACTCTTATGATCTTGTTCCTGATTACTTGGTCGATTGCATTCTAGTGGTTCAGTTGGGGTTGACTGATCTGTCTTGCAGCTCCACCCAACGTCATCGATCTTCTAGATGACGATGAAGATGTGGCTCTTAAGCCCAAGAAGAGCAAAAAGGTAGCGGCTGGCAAGATGTCTCAGCAAGGTCCAACAACAACACCACCCGTCCGTCAATCTGAAGACGTGGGCAGGGCCCTTGTAACCTTCGCCGCACCCTTGTCGAGTGAGCACCCCGCACCGTCGACTGCAGCGGTGATTCCTGCAGTCGTCCAACTCCATGCCACGGAGCTCCAAACTGCCACACCTGGGTCGTCTACTCTCTTTTTCACTAGCTACCCCGTTCCGGACAACCAGTCGGAAGCGGTTGTGGAAGCCATCTGTCAGGCTAATGTGATGATGGAGCAGATGAAGAAGATGCATGAGAATAGCCGGGCTGCTTATGATGCCAACGCTACTCTTCGGGCCAATGTCCAGGTAAGTTGAATTTTTGGCTGACCATGTTCTGTCAGGATATGCTATCTGAAACATTTTCTTCCATACAATCTCCTATTGTTTGCGTCGAATCTGTACACCCGCTGGGTGTTTTGTTGTCTCTGGTATTTGCGTTCTTCCACTCGGTCTGGGCGAGTGGGATCTGAACCGGTGGGGGCACACTAAGTGCACCCACTAGGTGTAGTCCCCGAGATCGCAGTCGACTGCTGGCAGTCAGCTGGGGTCTGAGTTCTTTCTTTATTTTCTTCCACTCGACCCGGGCGGACCGGTCGAATGAGATCTGAACCGGTGGGGGCATGCTAAGTGCACCCACTGGGTGTAGTCCCCGAGACCGTGATCGACTGCTGGCAGTCGATTGGGGTCTGGATAGTTTTTTTAACTTGACTTGGGCGGACCGGTCGAGTTGGGTCTTAACCAGCGGGGGCACGCCATGTGCACCCGCTGGGTGTAGTCCCCGAGACCGCAGTCGACTGTGAGAAGTCGGCTGGGGTCTAAGCGAACTTGTTTAAGCTTTATCGACTCGGAAGTAAACATCCTTTGATCTTGTCGATTGACACGTCTTTTGCCTTCCGCAGAGGACTTGTACTCTCATTTCAAAGTTTGCTGAACTTGAAGAGAAGCAGAGGCAACTCAACCTCGACTTGGAGTTGGCCCAGCAGAATCTGAAGAAAGCTCAAGATGAAGCTGCTGGTATGGAAGGTAACTGCCTGTCGACTGTCTTTTTAAAACATTTCTTCGAGCTCTTTTCTGATATGGTTGCTTCTTTTGTAGAGAAAATGAAGTTGGCTCTGGAGAAGAAGGACTCAGAACTCACCGCTGCGCAGAAGGAAGCTCAAGACAAAACTGCCCTCGCAGACCAGAAACTGGCTTCAGTCGAAGCACTAGAAGGGGAGGTGACCAAGCTGATGTCCTGTCTCAACGAGTCTAACCGAGAGGTGAGTCATATGAAGAAGGGCAAAATTACCCTGAACGAAAAGCTGGAGTCTGCGGTCCACAAGAGGAATGACACGGAGGCTTATCTGAGAACTCTCGCCAAAAAGCTTTATCTTATGCTAGAAGTATTTCTTTTAAACCGATTGTGTTGATGCTCGCCAATGGATCCTGTCTGGTCGACTCACTAATTTTTGGCTGCAGAATTCTGCCAAGACTTTGACGAGGAAACTATAAAGGTTGAGATGGGTCTGGACCCTATCGCTTCTCCAGTTTGCGACGAAACTGCAATGAACGTGCTCTGACTGGAGTCTCGTGTCGCCAGCGTCACAAGCTACCTCGCGCGCCTGAAGGAGGCAGTCTAACGAGTCGACACATTTCTCTGGCCAAGGGCGACGCTTCAAAATGACTTGGAATCCGTGATGGCTCGACTCAATGAGATCCCTGACCGAGTGCAGGAATGGAAGAAGTCCTCCGCCTGGTGTGGCGCTGACGTGGCGTTGTCCTTGGTGCGAGTCCACTGCAAGAAAGCTCGTGAAGACAAGCTGGCGGTGATCAAGGTTGCTAACACCAAAAGGCATGACTTCTAGTCCTTCATGGAGACTTTCGTCACTGCTGCCACTCGGATCGCGGATGGGATCGACCTGGACGAATTCGTCGAGCCTGCCAGCCCTCCTCTTGCCGAGTGAACAAACTTACGAGACTTGAATCTGCTTTAAATTTGCCTCGGAACACCGAGTGGTTGCTGTAACCATTAAACTCCTTCGGGCTTGATGCTCGAATACTTTTGATTCGCTGCTTGGAACTTTAGGATTTATCTGAATTTGGTTTATTTCCTAATATGCTTGTGTTTTGCCTTCAAGTGGACTTTGTTCTTCACTCGGAATAATTTTTGCGCTGGAGATGCAGCTCTGAGGTGGCGACTCCAGTCGACCTGCGCTTCGTCATCCTTGCGGATAGGGATGGATCGCACATTGTATTTGTGGCGTAGTCCTGAAGGAGAAGGTTGCAGTCGACTTGCAGCTCGTCGTCTTTGCGGATAGGGATGGAGCGCACGTTGTACTTGTGGCATAGCTCCGAAGGGGAAGGTTGCAGTCGACCTACACCTCGTTGTCCTTGCGGATAGGGATAGAGCGCACGTTGTACTTGTGGCATAGCACCGAAGGAGAAGGTTGTAGTCGACCTGCACCTCATCGTCCTTGCGGATAGGGATGGTGTGCATGTTGTACTTGTGGCGTAGCTCCGAAGGGGAAGGTTGTAGTCGACCTGCACCTTGTCGTCCTTGCTGATAGGGATGGAGCGCATGTTGTACTTGTGGCGTAGCTCCAAACCTCCGAGTGGGAGGGTTGATCTCCACTCGGTAGGATTTTACAAACTTAGGCGAGTACTGGACTGCAGCTAAGCCTCCGAGTGGGAGAGCTTAGGCGAGTACTAGACTGCAGCTAAGCCCCCGAGTGGGAGGGTTGCTCTCCACTCAGTAGGATTTTTTAAACTTAGGCGTGTACTGGACTGCAGCTAGGCCCGAGAGTGGGAGGGTTGCTCTCCACTCGGTAGGATTTTTTAAACTTAGGCGAGTACTGGACTACAGCTAAGCCCCCGAGTGGGAGGGTTGCTCTCCACTCGGTAGGATTTTTTAAACTTAGGCGAGTACTGAACTGCAGCTAAGCCCTCGAGTGGGAGGGTTGCTCTCCACTCGACAGGATTTTTTAAACTTACGCGAGTACTAGATTCCAGCTAAGACCCCGAGTGGGAGGGTTGCTCTCCACTCGGTAGGATTTTACTAACTTAGGGGAAACGGATTCGCGGCTAAGCCCACCCACTGGGGGATTTCAGAGGTAAATAAAAGCAACAACAATCATGCGAGAAGACTAAAACGCTCTTGTCTTTGACGAAAAAATTACAAAGGTACTTCTTATTACATTTTATTTGAATGAGTGAAGAAGTATAAAAGGGGCGGAGCAGCTCCGCGTTCCAAGCCCGTGGATCCTCTTTCTGATGCTCAACACTGTAAAGATGGTATGCTCCATTGTGGAGAACTTTGATGATGACGAAGGGGCCTTCCCAAGCTGGGGCGAGCTTGTGCCTTTTCTGTTGATCCACTCGAAGAACCAGGTCTCCCTCTTGAAAGGCTCGACCCCTGACATTTCTGGCGTGGAATCGACGCAAGTCTTGCTGATAAATGGTCGACCGGATCAAGGCCATCTCTATTTCCTCCTCTAAGAGATCGACTGAATCTTGCCGGGCCTGCTCTACTTCCTCCTCGGAGAAGAGCTCGACTCAGGGTGCATTGTGGAGCTGGTCACTTGGCAGAACAGCTTCGGCTCCATAGACCAAGAAGAAAGGAGTTTGTCCGGTCGACTGATTGGGAGTTGTCCTTAAACCCCACAGAACTGACGGAAGTTCATTGACCCAAGCGCCTGCTGCGTGTTTGAGATCACGCATTAGTCGGGGTTTCAGACCTTTGAGAATTAGGCCATTGGCTCTTTCTACTTGTCTGTTCAACTGTGGGTGAGCGACTGAAGCATAGTCGACTCGTGTGCCTTGAGAAGCGCAGAAAGCTCTAAACTCATCAGAATCGAAGTTCGACCCATTGTCCGTGATGATGTTGTGTGGAACATATCTGAATGTCAATTCTCTGATAAAACTGATAGCGGTGCTGGCCTCAAGGTTCTTGATAGGTTTAGCTTCGATCCATTTGGTAAACTTGTCAACTGCTACTAGCATATGAGTGAATCCACTCCTACCAGTTCTCAGTGGTCCAACCATATCCAACCCCCAAACAGCAAAGGGTCAGATGAGGGGAATGGTCTTCAGGGCTGACGCTGGCTTGTGAGATATGTCAGAGTAAAACTGGCAGCCTTCACATCTGTCGACTATATCTTTTGCCATTTCATTTGCTTGTGGCCAATAGAATCCGGCTCGGTATGCTTTAGCCACAATGGCCCGAGAGGACGCATGGTGACCACAGGTCCCCGAGTGGATGTCGTTGAGGATCATTCGACCTTCTTATGGCGTTATGCACTTTTATCACAGTAAAGGCCTTGGATCGACGGACGATCTCTCGAGCCTCTTCCTCGTCCTCTGGGATTTCTTTCCTAAGGATGTAGGCAATGTACGGCACTGTCCAGTTGGGAGTAATGGCCAGAACCTCTAAGATCAGGTCGACCACGGCTGGGACCTCGACTTCAGTCAGATTTGTGGCGCTCCTAGGCTGCGGGGGCTCTTTAGTAAAAGGATCTTCATGAACTGTCGGCATGTGAATATGCTCCAAAAACACATTGCTGGGAATGGCTTATCTCTTGGAACCTATCTTTGCCAAGTCGTCGGCTACTTGATTTTTCAGTCAGGGTATGTGATGGAGCTCTAACCCCTCAAACTTCTTTTCCAGCTTCCCCACCGCGTTGCAGTAACCAGTCATGGCTGGGCTTCTGAAGTCCCACTCCTTCATCACTTGATTGACTACCAATTCTGAGTTGCCGTAGACCATGAGGCGACGGACGCCGAGTGAGATGGCCATACGCAACCCATACAGGAGTGCTTCATATTCGGCTTCATTATTGGAAGAATCAAAGTGAATCTGGAGGACATATCTGAGCTTGTCTCCTCGAGGGGATACCAGAACCACCCCAGCACCGGAACCATTCAGCATTTTGGATCCATCAAAGAAGATGGTCTAGTGCTCCGAGTGAACTTGAGTTGGCAGTTGTTGTTCAATCCACTCGGCGAGGAAATCTGATATTGCTTGGGACTTAATAGCCTTCTTTGCCTCAAACTTGATATCTAAGGGGAGGAGTTCAATCGCCCATTTGGCCACTCGACCAGTTGCATCTCTGTTGTGCAGAATCTCTAACAATGGAGCATCGCTGACGACTGCAACAGAGTGATCAGAGAAATAGTGTGCAACCTTCTTCATGGTCATGTAAATCCCATAAACGAGCTTCTGATAGTGCGAATATCTTTGCTTTGACGGAGTCAGAACTTCAAAAATATAATAAACCGGGCGCTGAACTTTATAGGCTTTTCCCTCTTCTTCTCGCTCGACCGTAAGTAGTGTACTGACGACTTGTCCAGTGGCTGCTATATAAAGTAGTAAAAGCTCTTTGCTGATTGGGGCAGCAAGCACCGGCTGGGTGGAAAGCAAGGCTTTTAGCTCTGCAAATGTTGCATCAGCTTCAGGAGCACACTCGAACTTATATAATTTCTTCATCAGTCGGTAAAGAGGAAGTGCCTTTTCACCGAGGCGAGAAATGAATCGACTTAGGGCGGCCAAGCAACCAGTAAGCTTTTGTACATCATGCACACGCACATGGCGTTTCATTCGGAGTATAGCACCCACTTTCTCTGGGTTAGCATCGATCCCTCGTTCGGAAACGAGGAAACCGAGTAATTTTCTGCCCGGAACTCCAAACATGCACTTTGATGGATTGAGCTTGATATCATACCTTCTGAGGTTGGCAAAGGTTTCAGCAAGGTTAGTCAGTAGGTCGGAACCTTTACGCGACTTGACCACAATGTCATCCATGTATGCTTCCACATTCTGACTGATCTGAGTGAGAAGGCACTTCTAAATCATCTGCATGAATGTGGCTCCAGCGTTTTTCAAACCGAATGGCATAATGACATAACAGAAGCATCCAAATGGGGTGATGAAAGCTGTTTTTATCTCGTCCGGTCGGAAACAAATAGTGTCCAGACTCAGTGAAAGCAATATGAGTTTCCATGTGGTCATTCCAGGCAAGAAGGCTACATCACTCAGCCAGATTGGGGCCTTCATGGGCGACTGCTTTGTGTTTGCCACTCCGGAGTCGGTCTTCTTCTTCACCGTTGGCATATATGGTGGCAATTTCCATCATTCGAGTCAGAGTCATATCTCCTGTCCGACCGACCTTCATATTCAGCTCCCGATACTTGACGCCTTCTTTAAAGGCACAAATTGCTTGATGATCAGACACATTCTCCACCGTGTGGTGCAATGTGATCCATCTCTGAATATAATCCCTCAATGTCTCATTCGGTTTCTGAACGCAACACTACAATTCAGTCAACCCTGCCGGCCATTTGCAAGTACCTTCAAATGTTCTAACAAATACTCGAGCGAGATATTCCCAAGTATAAATGCTACTAGGTGCTAAATGATTCAGCCATGCTCTAGACGAGCCCTCCAACATCAGAGGAAGGTGCTTCATGGCCACTTACTCACTGCCGCCACCAGTCTAGACAGCCACTCGGTAGTCTTCAAACCAAGTGTCAGGCTTGGACTCACCAGTGAACTTACTGACTCCAGTCGCCAACCTGAAGTTGGGGGGAATCACTGTAGCCTTGGTGGCTCTGCTGAAGAACTTTGGACCTGAGACATGCACTCTGCTGCTGGTTGGTAGATCTATGTCATGACCCTCTCGGTGAGCTCTATTTCTGTTGACCAAGCCCTGAACGAGAATAGATCTTGCATCAAAGCCTGGCTCCCTAGGGTCGACTGCAATCCTTCGTCCAACACTGTGAGGGCGCCTGTCATCATGTTGTCGAGGCACGTACGACCCACTCCTTGGGGAGGCGTGGGCATTCGACGATGATCATGCGATCGACTCGGTGTTCATACTGCTCGCGGTTTCTGTACTGATCTTGTCGATCTCCATGTCCCTCACGCCTCGGGGGCGATCTTGGGCTGTGAGCTGACTGAACTGTATCGACAACTACGGATCTGCTATGGATCCTATTCCGCGACTGAGATACCGCTGTATTCTGCTCTCCCGCCACACGGAGCAAAGCTCGGATATGTATCAGACCTCGGCCAGCTTCTGACTGGGAAGGTTGGATCGACTCCGCTATCCGGGCTGCGGCTGTGAGATTCTGGATCGTGGTTCCGTATACCTGAGTCGGAGGCGGAAAAAGTTGGCGTCGACTGGATTCGGGCGCACGCTACCGAGCACGATCATCGAGTGCGCGCTGGAGGTTCTCCAGTCGAGTGCGCTCAGCCAAGTTGGCCAGGCACGCCTGCTCCAAAGCCTGGGCCTCAGGGGTTTCTCCAACTATAGGAGTATGTAGTGCATCCATGTTCTGGCGGCGAAGTTCCTCCCTTCGCTGTGAAGAGAGGGATTCGGGGAGGTACTCTTCATGAACGCGCGACGGATCACCGTCCCCATCGCCTCCGTCTTCATGGTTTAAGCCAGGAGGACTGCGTGGTCCATTGACCATCAAAACTTCTGCCGCTGGGTCGCTGCTGTCGCACTCAAATGCAGTCTCTATGGAGCCAGTCGATAGATCGAACAGGCCGTAGAGAGTTTCGTTGGGCTCGATTGCCGCGACTTGAGAGGTAGCCGACTGGCGAGCCACCGCATACGTCAGCCACCGATGAAGCCTCGACCGACTGGAACATTTGCTCCGGCGCGCCGCAGGGAGGGGGAAAGCTGCTGCAGCCGACTGATACTGGGTCGACGGATGCCGTAGGAGGACACCGCGGACGCACGCGCGAAAGTGCCTCACCCCGTGGGCGGGGAGTGCATCAACATCGAGTGGAGCCTCCTAAAGGCAAGCGGAGTCGTCGGCGACAAACACGAGCGCGCCGAGATGGATCTCGCGGCCCTCAGCCAAACCTCCGCCTGGAACCATGATGAAGGGGATCGGAAAAATTGCAACTTCTCCAACAAGTCACTAAGACACCGGCCCCACGGTGGGCGCCAACTGTCGTGGTTCTATGTCTGACAGTAGAATGTGGGGTAAGAATGTAGAGGAAAGATCCTAGCTATGGAGGAGTTGTACACACGAGTTTTACTAGTTCAGGCCCTTCTCGGAGGAAGTAACAGCCCTACGTCTCGGAGCCCGGAGGCGGTCGACTGGATATATGCGTGTGAGTTACAGGGGGTGCGAACCCTTGTCCCGGAGGAGGGGGTGGCTTATATAGAGTGCGCCAGGACCCCAGCCAGCTCACGTTACAAAGGGTTCAATGTAAATTAAGGCAGGGAGTTACTGGTAACGCCAGTAATAAAGAGATATAAATGATCTTTATGGTTACAGAGTGAATGACCGACTGTTGTCATCCTTAGTGACGTTAGGCCTTCTACACTCCGAGTGGTTTCTTGTATCGTCGAGTGGTTGTTCGCATAGTCGACTATGTTCTATACTGTCGAGTGGAACTTAGCTTCACGGTTGAGTGCATGATGATTTTGCTTCGACCGCTTCTGGTTCCTTTAGAGATGTCCTTGGGGAGGGTATCTTGGACAGATCCATGACCCTACCCTAAGTACATAGCTTCATCAGCTTGCGCTTCGGGTAGCTCATTGTTGGGCGTTCGAGGCCTTATTCCTTGGCTGCCAGGACGTTAGTCCATCTGTCATTGAGTAAGTCTTGATCAGCTTGAAGCTGCTGCTGCTTCTTTTTCAGGCTTGTTGTGGTGGCAATTAGCCATCGCTTAAAGCGCTCTTGTTTGAGGGGTTCCTCCGACATGATGAAATCTTCGTCGCTGAGGCTCACATCGTCTTCGGAGATAGGTAGGTAATTACTGTCCTCCGAGTCTTTGTTCCCGATAGGATCGTCTGGATTTACTTGCCCATCCTTCCAATCATCCTATTCAGACGTTGGCTCGACAGGGGCTTCGGGGTCTTCGGCGTTCTCTGGAGTGTTATTCTCTTCAGTGCCGGTATTGCTGTCTTTTTGGCGACGCGATTTTGAGCGGCGCTACTGACGTCGATGTTTTGGAGGTACTTCGGCATGCTTGTCCTCAACCGGATTCCCCTTGCCGTTGTCGCGATCGTCTTTGTGTGTGTCCACCATGTACACGTCATATGTGGAGGTGGCCGTCCATCGTCCGGTAAACGGAGGGTTTTGGCCTTGTTCATCTCCGGTGTCGTCGTCCATACCGTTGATGTCTTCGGAGGTGTAGTCCAGCATGTCGGTTAGATCCTCTACAGTCGCTATAAAGTGGGTGGTGGGTGGGACGTAAAATTCCCCGCTCTCAGCCCCTAGCCTGGGCTGGGCATAATTCGGAAGCGATCCTTCTGTAATGGCGAGTGATCACATTAAGTCCAAAGCCTCGTTCAAAGGCGAGGGTTGGACAGAGAAGCTAGAGTCCGTGGGGCTGTCTGGAGTTGGAGCCTCCTGCCGGCGCCCGCTTTACACAGGCCTCGAGAGTTTGGACTTAGAGTCCGGCGGAGTGTCCGGTGCTTGAGTGACAAGGGGAGTTCGGTTTAACTTCGGGTTAGCCGACGACGGCGTCCCCTTCGGATCTCCGGTAACAAGTTCTGTAATTGCAGAGGATCCGGTGGGCTCTAAACTCCCATCTTCGAACTCGATAGCCTGCTCCAGATCTAAGGCCAGAGGGGTGATCGGCGCCGTGAACCCTTCGAAGATCAAATCCACTCGGATATCGGTGACACAGTTTAGGTTCCCGAAGCTAATCTGATGACCAGGGGCATAACTGTCGATCTGCTTGAGATGGCAATCGAGTTGGCACGCAGCATGAAGCTGCCGAATACAAAAATCTGGCCCAGGGAAAATATTTCCCCCAAAATAGCATCATTGTGGATGATTGAACGAGCCATTGAATTTTGTCGACAGCACAGAAGAACTCTCAATGAAAGCACCAATTTCGGTGTCAAAACCGGTAGATCTCAGGTAGGGGTCCCGAACTGTACATCTACGGATCGAAGGTAACAGGAGGCAGGGGACAAGATGTTTAGCTAGGTTCGAGCCCTCTTGATGGAGGTAAAACCCTATGTCCTGCTTGATTGACTTTGATGAGTATAGGGGTTACAAGAGTCGATCTACTACAGGATTGTAATGGCTAAACCCTAGATGTCTAGCCTGTATGATTATGACTGCATCTACGGACTAAACCCTCCGGTTTATATAGATACCGGAGGGGGCTAGGGTTTGTACAGAGTCGGTTTGCAGAGGAAGGAATCTTCATATCTCAATGCCAAGCTTGCCTTCCATGCTAAGGAGAGTCCCATCCGGATATGAGGGAAGCCTTCAATCTTGTATCTTCACGGCCCACCAGTCCAGCCCATGTCACATAGCCCGGATGCCTGGGCACCCCCTAATCCAGGACTCCCTCACCCACCAGCTATATCTTCGCATGCAAGGAAGTGCCTCCTTATTATGCACACCAAAATGAATACTCCCCCTACTAGCTAGGACCCAGCATAGTGGGAGGCTGACATGTGGGCCTACTAAGTTGACGGGGAAGCAGGGCTTTGTCAACTTAGTCAATATGAACGATTCTAGATCAACTGATCATACGATGTCCTTCCAACGATCGTAGTGCTTTTTCAACCTCTGGACTTCTTGCTCCAGCCGCCCAAAGCAGCGCCGGTCTTGTCGCCTGCTCCTGCCTCCCATGGTCGGCTGTCCTGCCGCGGAGGCCTCACCACCCCCTACTACTACCACCAATGGGCAGGCCCTGCGGCGATGGTAGCCTCATACCGCAGCCGAACCAGTGAACCCTCATACTCCTCTCGGCGTGGGCATCCACTGCCGCGTCTTCCCCGGCTCCGCGTCATCCCCTTCCTAGGCCTCGCTGTCATCCACTGCCTTGGTGCTCCTGGCGCGACATGGTCAATGTGGTCAACGGCCGACTTCCATCGGAATAGTACTGTACATGGAGAGGCTGATAGCTAGGTCCACGGCCGCAGCAAGGAAGTGCCTCCTTATTACACGGAAAATAATGATTCCTCCACCTGACAGCATGGACCCACCGGACAGGCAACCGTATTTCGCGAAAAAAACATTCCCCCTGACTGTTGGGACCCACCAGCTACATCTTCGCACGCAAGGAAGTGCCTGACAGTCGGGACCCACCTAGTCAAAGCGTACGTAGCGTTGTCATTCTGGTGGCGAACGTGTACGTACATACTGGTCGATCGGTCTGTCTGCAGGCTGCAACGATGAACTGTAGCCGAGTAAGGAAGGGGCGTGTCGTAGTAGAGGCGCGCATGTAGCATGTACACGTATGTACAACGGCTAGGGTGCAAGAAAGTAAATACGGCCACGGTCGTACATACAGGCGGGGTCTCGAACGCCTACTCGCGCATATGTACGGCCAGGGCTCGTGTACATGGATGGGTCGGAACGGAGAAACTGCGTCGTCATCGTCTTCATGGGGAGGCAACAGAATGCGCCGTGTTCAGTGGGAGGCAATGGGACACGTGCTGTTCATCGGGAGCCAACCGGCTTGGATGGAACAACCGATGGAAACGAGGCCTAGCGTACCGCAGAACGGAGGAAACGACCTTGTGTTCGACCGGCCACGGTCGAAACCAGATCCTGTTCATTGGGAGGGGTCTGGCGTACCACAAAACGGAGGAAATTAACTTCTATTGGACCTCCTACGGTGGAAATGGGGTCCTGTTGATCGGGAGGTGTGTGGCATACCGCAAAACAGAGGAAATAGGCTTGTGTTGGAGCGCTACGGTCGAAATGGGGGTCCTGTTCATCGGGAGGGGTGTGGCATACCACAAAACGGGACTCCACGGGATACTGTTCATCTCCACCATCAACTGACTCCACGGGCTACTTGTCGGAGTAATGGGCCACGGGTAGTCCAACCCGAGCCCCATAACCTTTCAAGACATCGGGGCAGGCTGCGCCCCTCAAGACCACAGGGCGAAGAGCCGCCTCCTGGGGAGTCTACCGCAAGGCGGCCGACTGCCCGCTCATGGCCGAGTCCCAGGGGTGACTTATAGAGAAGCCGGCTTTGGGGAGTTGGCCAGTGACTCCAACAAACCGTGACCTCATCGAAGGGGACGGGGCAGGGGCGTGTCTACAATGAAGCCCACTCCCCGCCCCTTACCAAGGGCAGGCATGGCTACAGCTCGCCGTACATGGGAAGATCTCCCTGCGGCGTGGCACTGTTGCCCAGCCGTCCCTGACATCAGCACCATTGTACCGGGTCCTGCGCCCATGACGGCTTGTCTGTACGGCCTGGAGGCAGGGGGGCCCACCAGTCAGCGAGACCTCGGGAGACGGCGGGAGAACCGCCAGTCGGACCCGTCGGGAATCGGGCCGGGGGAGTCGGCCGAGCCCTCCCCCGGGGCCCACGCGCCATTAATCAAGAAGAGATGGGGAGTGGCCACAGTGATCGCCCGCTAGGCGGCGGGGCTTTTGCCACGACCCCATGACCAAGCTTGCCTCATCAGGAGCACGGCTACAGTAATCGGCAGCCGGCAAGACCCGCCCGCGGTGGACGCGGCCTGTCGGCTCCGTACCAGACCAGTCAGCGGGGCCCAGCAGTCGGCGGAGAAGTCAGAGGTCGGAGGCACTGACGGCTGGGCCCACGCCCAATCGAATTACCATTGTACCCCTGGGGGGTAGGCCTATATAAACCCCCAGGGCACCCATGCAAAGGGTTGGATCCCAGTAGTTCTACACCACACCAGATAGAAGGAGAGAGCTAGCCTTGCCCTCTTCTACCACCAGACGCAGCTCAAGGAGCAACTGTGTAAACACTTGACCATAGTGATCATGCGGAGACCCCACAGAGCAGCAGTAGGGGTATTATCTCCCCAGAGAGCCCCGAAGCTGGGTAAGATTCGCCGGTGTGAATGTCTTTGCCTCATCCCGTTTCCAGGCGCCGGCGACGTTCTACTCGCCCCCACCATGATAAGCCATCCATTGGCATATGTCGCACCAAACCCCCGACACTACTGTTCATCCACCGTCGACTTCCTCCAACCTCCACCTGCGACTATTCATCCACAGGCTCCAGTTCATCCAGCCTCCACCGTGCACTCCTCCACCGGCTACTTTTCAACCAGCCCTCTCCACGGGGTCCTGTTCAACCACCCCTCCACGGGCTACTGTTCACCTAACCCTCCACCGGCTACTATTCAACCAACCCTCGATGGGGTCGTCCTGTTCATCCAGCCCTCCACGCGGTCCTGTTCATCCACCCCCCAACCGGCTCGATCAATCGGGGTACAGTTCATCCAGCGGCAATGGCTTCTACTACCACGGGGTCCTGTTCATCCAACCCCCCACCAAGAACTGTTCATCAAAACACCCCCCCACAATGCTCACTGTTCATCCAGAGGCAGCATCGATTGGCTTCAGTTAGCAGCATTAGCGAAGGAATCAGTAGGGTTCAGTTAACAGCAAGGCATCGATCGATCGCTCGGTTAAGTAACGTGTAGCCTGCGGTACAATCACTCGGGTTTAGTTAGAGCCCAACGCCTCGCTCAGGTTCAATTAGAGCGCAACACATCGCACACACGCACATACGTACGAGAGAAACACGCATCGCTCGGCCCCCGACCACCCACCATAACCAGGAACACCCCCGATATTTCCTCACCCTCGCTTCTACCATGGTTTTTTTTGACATGGATGGCGCAAAGAATGTCATGCAGCTGCGTCTCCGGCCCGCCCAGGATTAAAAGTCCATTTTCTGTCATGATTTTCTGTCATAGAAATAGGACCCCACCACATCTATGATGATACCGCCGGGTTTTGTCACAATTATCATCATAGAAGTGTCATAAGCATGACAGGAAAAAAATCGTTAGGCCCAAAATGTCATGGATGTTTCTTTTTTTGTAGTGTTTCCTGGTTGCTCAAGCGAGAAGGAGGGGTCGTCAGTGACGTAGTCGATCACAGGGGCATCAACATCGGTCTCGGGGTCTGCCGGAGAGAAGAGGGGGAAGAAACAGTAAATACAAGCAAACATAAGCATGACATGACGATAAGAGGTGTTAGGGGTGTTCTAACGCGGTGCTACACGATACTGGGGAAGGGCGAAAACATAGAGCAAAGTTTCCCCAAAGTTTGGCATTTTCGAATAGACGAACCGGAGGGGGAAGGTTGCATGTTCACTATGCTAGGGACATGTGGTGGACGAACGGACCGCACATTCGGATTTGTCTCGTCGTTCTAAGCAACTTTCATGTATAAACCTTTTTCATCCGAGTTATGTATTAATTTACATTAATTTCCAAAGATTTAGCAATTTTCTGAAATCACTATTAATTGGGAAAAATGTGAAATTGCTATGTGCACCCAGCAAAGTTTACACAACGGGGCCACTAGAGGCTGAAAGTGGGTCCAGGGGGTCCCGGTTGACCAGGCAAAGTTACATTTGACTGGTCAACAAGGGTGGGGCCCCCTGTCATTTTCAGCTAACTTAACTAACAAGCTTAAATCATACTAATCAACTGTTAATTAAGCTAATTAAACAAATTAATTAAATTAATTTGTTAATTAATCATTTTTATTATTTTTAAACATTTTCATAGGGGGAGGGCCACATCTGTCATCTGCCCAAGGGGGCCAACCGGGTGGTTGGTAAACGGGTGCCGGGCGGCGACCCGACTTGGCTCGTCCCAAGCTGTCGGATTTCGGGTTCCGGCAGACCCTTGAGGTTCGAACACTGGGGTGCACGTGGAGATTTCGCCTCCTACCTACCTGCACCCCTCCGCCTTGCTAAGATCTAAGTTATGGAAAGAACAACACGAGAGACACAGGGTTTATACTAGTTCGGGCCACCGTTGTGGTGTAATAACCTACTCTAGTGTGTGGCGTGGTGGATTGCCTCTAGGGCTGATGATGATGAACAATACAAGGAAGAACAGCCTCGCGAGGGTCTGTTCTTGGCTGGGGCGATGAACTGTTGGGAGGAGTTCAGTCACCCTTCTCTCTCTCTCTCTAATTCTCTAATTCTTGGTTCTCCTCATTCTCTCTCTCTCTCTAATTCTTGATCTCTGATTCTCCTTTTTTTCCTCTCCTGTGGGGGGCTGGTCCTATTTATAGAGGCCCTGGTCCTCTTCCCAAATATTGAGCGGGAAGGGAGCCAACAATGGCGGGCTAATTTGAAGGGGGACAGCTAGTACCAGCTATCCTGACAAAAGTAGTCTTCGTCTGCACAAAGCTCTGGTGGTGACGCCGTCTTGGGGTCCACGATGACCTCCGTCTTGCAGTCCTCCTAGTCTTGGTCTTATTGCACCAAAATGGCAACCTTTGCCTGATGCCTCGGTACTCCGCGGCTGCGCTTGCTCCCCTTGCACCAAAGAGGAAAGGAGGACACTGCGCGGGCTGGCGCCCGCCTGGCGCCCTTGGTCGTCATGGCTTGCGTCATGGGCACCTCATGAGGTACCCCGCCTTGATCTCTCCGCCTCCTCGCGAGCCAGGCTCATGAGGCCGTGCCTGAGGAAGCTCCGCATCGTCCGCCCCGCGAGGATTGGCCCCTCGCGAGGGTCTTGGGTTTGTGTTGGTGAAGATGGGCCGTGCTGGGCCCCCCTTTGAGCCACGCCGCAGGCTGCAGGCATGCAAGTCTGGCGACCCCCGTTCCCAGAATGCCGACAGTAGCCCCCGGGCCCAAGGCGCGCCCGGACTTGGCCGTGTTGGGAGGCGGAAGGGCAAGGGCGAAGCGCCGCGGGCCCTAACAGCCTGCGGCCTTGGGCGCCGTGTGGCGGTTGATTGGACACGGGCGTCTCCACTTCCCCATGGCGCCTCGGCAACTGCACGGATTGGACAAGTCCCTGCATGCAAAGAGGGTCATCATTACCTGCGATCGTGGAGGTCGGTGGTTGGCCTTCGCCGGCTATAAGTACGGAACGGTGCGCGCCCTTCCAGTCCATCCCTTCTTGCTTCTCCTTCTTCCCGATCTTTGCTCCGTCTTGCTGTGATGGCCCCGATCCGCCCTTTCTCGACGGCAGAGAAGGAAAAGGCTCCCCGAGAGGAACCAGTCCCGCTTCCGCCGAAGAAACGGCTCGTCCTCCGCGGCCCGGACGAGGGGGCTCACCAGGTGGTGTTGAGGCCCTGGTGCGAGCGGGCACCGCCGGGGTTCCCGCTTCCCTTGTACGCCCACAACGAGGGCCCTGAAGGAGCTGATGCTGATCGTCATGGGCGGCGCCGCCGTCGGCGCCGACGGGTCACGAAGGTGTGGGTCGTCCCCCCTGGGGTCCACACCAAGGGCTCCTCCCGAGAGTTCGTGTTCCACGCCGCCATGCCTCCTCGGTCTTGGATTCGCCTTCCTCCCTTCTTCGCCTCCATCATCCCGCAGGGAGAGTCCCCTGGAGCTTTGGCTGCAGCACGCCGGCTGCAGCACCCTCGCGACCGAGGCAAAGGTCGCGGTAGTTGCCCCGGGCGAGGTCTTCATGACTCGAGGCTGGAGCGAAATCGCTCGGGTTTGCAGGAAAAGAGGCGCCTTCGCGATCCACTTGGAGTACGATGGTGCTTCGGTGATGTTCTTCAAGGTCTTCGATGCGAACGGGCACCGGCTGGAGTGCTGCCCCAGGAGAGGTGGCCGGGACCCTGCTGCGGCGAGGACTGGGCCCGCCGACCGCTCCCTTGGCAGCTCCTCAGGCGGTGGAGGCGTCGGAGGTTCCAGCGACTCCGGCGAGCTCTTCGCGACTCTGAAGACGAGCGACGACAGCTACGAGCCCCTGAGTCGGCGCCTCTCCTGGAGCAGGGCGGGCTCATCAGGCCACCGCCGACTCTGATCTGGATGGGGTTGGCGCCGGTGCTAGACGGCCCATTGTTGATGATGGCGTCTTCTGCATGGGCGCGCGTAGTTAGTGTCCCTTTAGGATCTGTTCCCTGTGAGGAATCAAAGACGCGTCCCGTGCGGACTTGTAAGGTGCCTGTGATCATGTTTTGTTAATATAACCCTTGTCATAGAATTGTGCGAGTTGCTCATTCCGTCTTAGCTCAGTCCTCCCTTTCGAACCTCACGAGGGCTTGGTGCTCTGCGCCGACAAGTCCCAGTCCCAAGGCGGCTTCAGCCGTCACTGGTATGCCAGGTCGCGATGCCGTGGTCAAGGCCAGGAGGTGAGCGACCCGGAGTCTGGTAAGAGCCCCTGAGTCGAGATGCTCAGGAGGTCCCCTTTGGCGCTCAAACAGCCGTCGTTCAGTGAGAAAGGAGAGCGGCGTCACTAACACGGGATTGCATTAGGTGCAGGGGTGGTGCCACGGTAGCTGGCGCTTCCGGGTGGTGACTTATCTCGAGAATCAGGGGCCGCTCTCTGGTGTGTCACCAGGTCCGTGCATCGGCAGGCTCGAGGTTGCTCGGCGAGGTCCTCGCGTGTCCCTCCCCTCTCGCCTTTGCTCCCCTTTCTGCTCTATGTCCTCGGGTCCCGGCCCTCGAGCGAGTCTCAGCCGTCGCTGGTATGCCAGGTCGCGATGCCATGGACAAGGCAAGAGGGTGAGGGCTGGAGAGCCAGTAGGAGCCCTGAGTCGCGATGCTCAGGCACCCCCCTTTAACGTGCAAGTGGTTCGTGCGGATGAGAGTGAAGGAGACACCGCAAGGGCCTCGCCTGACGCAGCTCCTTCAGGGGATCCTGTAGACCCATCATAGAAAAAACAAGGGGTTGCCATGACAATTGACAGACAGCCGTTGCTTGCTTCCGAGGGGGTACGAGGCACTGAAGGCTTGACGAGGTGGCGCCATGCGGGGCTGCTGCGGCCAGAGCTCAGCCATTCATGTTTGTCGGCGTTGCAGGGACGGACCCATGCGCAAGCGTCGTGCCGTTTGAGAGCGGTTCCGTCAGTTGAGCGGGCAGCTAGGTCAAACACATTATCCGCGAAGGAGTGGATTCATCCAAATAGATGCTGGGAAGGTGGACATCACCGGGTCAGGCCCGAGCGACTTGGGGATGATGCAGCCCGAGGGGCGCCCCCAACAAGGTAAGCTAACAACATGAAATAAAAGGGATACATGCCGCAGGGACGGACCCACGCGGCCTAGGAAGAATGCAGGCCTGGGGGGCGCTCCCAGTTGGAAGTGAAACTTGAAAGATGTCACCTGATGACGTTGAGGACGAAGGGGTGTTGGTGTAGCAGATTCGGTGGGCTGCTGAAGCCGATCCTCACGAGCCCCTAGGTCCGGGGGCCTCGGGAGGCTCCGGAGGTGCTGGCGGCTCCCCGCGGACCATCTCCATCTCCGCCAGGGCTGCGGAACGCCTGGCCTCTTGTGCCTCCATGATGCCCCTCATGAGGCGCTGGTACATGGCAGCCGTGTTCTGCAAGTCGTAAGGCATGCGTACGTAGTTGTGGGGTGGACCTCCGCAGCGCCCCACTCGCGAGGGCCAGAGGCGCTCCAGAGAGGCGACTCGGTTGAGCCCTAGTATGTCTATGCGGACGCGCAGCCCACCATCCTCGCCTGGATGGGGAGCCACTTCTGGTAGACGGCGGCCGCCTTTCATGACCCTTGACTCCTGTAGCTCCTGAATGGCCTTGCTGACGAACTCCTGAGGGTCTGGCTCTCCTTGCCTTACTCCTTCTTGAGGGAAACACGCTTTGAAACACGCCTCCATGTGGTGCCCAAGCGCCTCCCTCGTGACCCTAGCCAGGTCGGTGGCCCTCCAGGGGAGAGCCCCCGAGCCCTGCCTGAGGAGGGCGCCCGGCGCGCTTTCGTATGCGACGGAAGGAGGTTCCCCCTGGGCAGGCGCGGGCCCAGAGGGGCCTGCCTCCTGAGGGGCCGGGCCGGACAATGTCTTCTTCTTCTTGGGGGCGGTCTCGGGAAGCCTCCTGCTTCCGCGATCCGGGTCTTCCAGTGACGCGGCCTGAAAGGCTCGTTCCAGGGAACACACCGCGTCCTTCTCTTCACAGGGCACCGTGATGACTCCGCCACTTCCTGGCATCTTGAGGACGTTGTAGCCATGATGAGTTACGGCCATGAACTTGGCCAGCACTGGGTACCCAAGGATGGCGTTGTACGGCAGGCGAATGTGAGAGACGTGGAAGTCGATGAGCTCGGTGCGGTAGTTGTCGCGTGCCCCGAAGGTGACAGGGAGGCGGACCTGCCCAATCGGGTTGCATAAATTCCTCCAAAGAAATCTCCATTATGTCTATTAAGATGCAACCTACATGCAACAATGGCTCCCAAATTATATGATTTTTCTCCTAACACAGCATTCCTAGGAATACTAAGATCGGGGAGACACATGTGACATGCCTCATCTTTACCATTAATGCATCTACCTATGAAGAGAGCAGAATAATGTATAGCAGGAAAGTGAATGCTCCCTATGGTAGCTTGTGTAATATCTCTAGATTCTCCCACAATTATTCTAGCAAGAAAATCTCTAAATTCAGATTTGCGAGGATCCCTTATACTACCCCATTGTGGAAGTTTGCAAGCAGTGGTAAAATCCTCTAAGTACATAGCGTAAGATTTATCATAAAGATCAAACAGGACAGTTGGAGAATTAAGTGAAGTTGAAAATTCAAACCTCCTCACAAAGGTACTGGTGAGATAGTGATACTGGCTGCACTTCTCTTCCTCGAAGCTCACAAGATCAGCGTTATGCAAATATGCGTTAATTTTTTCCTTAATTCCCGCTCGATCCATAAAGTTCTCAGAAGGCCATTCACAAGGACGCACTGGAGCGTCTCTTGGTGGCTCTTCATCAGCATCACGCATTGCAAGCCTGGGTCCTTGCTTCCTTGAAGAACCACCTTGGAACATTTTTCTAAGCATATTTCTTCCTTTGAAAAATTTTAGTAACTTCAAAATAAAAGTAAACCAGACTCAATAATATTGGTAGCAACTACTCCTACAAGTGCCTAGGGCCTATATCATGCATCAAAACTACTTTTGACCATATAAATTTGACATGCAAGCTCAAGAACAGGGTCACCTAAGCAACACAAATTTGCAATGAATAAAGCACTAGAACAAAAACTAATTGGACCAATGGAGGAGTCACATACCAAGGAACAATCTCCCCAAGCAGTTCTGTGAGAGGTGCTTTGAGCAAGGAGATTGAAAATGGCAGCAAAATGAGCTAGATCTCGTGCTTGAGCTAGATATTCGTGTTTGTGGGAGGAAGATGAAGTGTGTGGGTGCAGGAATAAGTGGAGGAGGGCCACTATGGGCCCACGAGGCAGGGGGCGCGCCCTAGAGGGGTAGGCGCGCCCTCCACCCTCGTGGCAAGGTGGTTGACCCCCCTGGTGTGTTCTCAGTTGCATAAATCCTCAAATATCCTAGAAAAAAAATCATATTTAATTTCCAGGGCATTTGGAGAACTTTTATTTTCGAGGTATTTTTATATTGCACGAATAATTAGATAACAGACAAAAAATATTTATTTTTATTTTATTTAATATAAATAACAGAAAGTAAAAGTGGGGTACAGAAGGTTGTGCCTTCTAGTTTCATCCATCTCATGATCATCAAAAGGAATCCACTAACAAGGTTGATCAAGTCTTGTTAATGAACTCATTCCGAATAACATGGAACCGGAGAAATTTTGAATAACACTATGTTACCTCAACGGGGATATGCACATCCTTAATAAGAATATCATATTTCTTCTTGACAGTAGGAAGAGGAAATTCAAAACCTCCAAATATAATCGATGGAATTTTTCCAATAGAGTTGATACTATGAACTTGAGGTTGTTTCCTCGGAAAGTATACCGTACGCTCATTGCCATTAACATGAAAAATGACATTGCCTTTAGTGCAATCAATAACAGCCCCTGCAGTACTCAAAAAGGGTCTTCCAAGAATAATAGACATACTATCGTCCTCGGGAATATCAAGAATAACAAAGTCCATTAAAATAGTAACGTGTGCAACCTCAACAGGCACATCCTCACAAATACTGGCAGCTATAGCAGTTGATTTATCAGCCATTTTCAAAGATATTTCTGTAGGTGTCAACTTATTCAAATCAAGTCTACGATATAAAGAGAGAGGCATAACACTAACACCGGCTCCAAGATCACATAAAGCAGTTTTAACATAGTTTTTTTTAATTGATCATGGTATAGTGGGTACAACTGGATCTCCAAGTTTCTTTGGTATTCCACCCTTAAAAGTATAATTAGCAAGCATGGTGGAAATTTCAGCTTCTATTATCTTTATTTTATTTGTAATAATATCTTTCATGTACTTAGCACAAGGATTGGTTTTGACCATAGCAGTTAATCGCATACGCAAAAAGATAGGTCTAATCATTTCAGCAAAGCGCTCGAAATCCTCATCATCCTTTTTCTTGGATGGTGTGGGAGGAAAAGGCATGGGTTTCTGAACCCAAGGCTCTCTTTCTTTACCATGTTTCCTAGCAACAAAATCTTTCTTATCATAAAGTTGATTCTTTGATTGTGGGTTATCAAGATCAACAGCAGGTTCAATTTCTATGTCATTATCATTACTAGGTTGAGCATCATTATGAACATTATTATTAACATTATCATTAGTTTCAGGCTCATTACCAGATTGAATTTCAGCATCAGAAATAGAAATATTGTTTGGATTCTCAGGTGTTTCAACAATAGGATCACTAGAAGCATGCAAAGTCTTATCATTTTTCTTTTTCTTCTGTTAGAAGAACTAGGTACATCTATATTATTTCTCTGAGAATCTTGCTCAATCTCTTAGGATGGCCTTCAGGATACAAAGGTTCATGAGTCATTCTACCAGTTCTAGTAGCCACTCTAACAGCATAATCATTATCTTTACTACTCAATTCATTGAGCAAATCATTTTGAGCTTTAAGTACTTGTTCTACTTGAGTGGTAACCATGGAAGCATGTTTACTAATAAGTTTAAGTTCACCTTTAACATTAGCCATATAATCACCCAAGTGTTCAAGCATATTTGAATTGTATTTCAATTGTTTACCAAAATAAGTATTAAAGTCTTCTTGCTTAGCCATAAATATATGAAACTCATCTAAGCATGGGCTAGCAAATTTAGTAAATGGGATTACAGCTTTATCATATCTATAGACAGAATTTACCTTTACTACCTGTGTCGGGTTATCAAGACCATGAGTTTCTTCAATAGGTAAAGGATTAAGATTATATGTTTCTTCAACAGGCGGTAAATTAAGACCATGTACTTCTTCAATAGGAGGTAAATTCTTAACATCTTCAACTTTAATACCTTTTTCTTTCATAGATTCCTTTGCCTCTTGCATATCTTCAGGACTGAGAAATAGAATACCCCTCTTATTCGGAGTTGGTTTAGGAATTGGCTCAGGAATTGGCTCCGGAGGTGTCCAATTATTTTCATTTGTCAACATATTATTCAATAGAATTTCAGCTTCATCCGGTGTTCTTTCCCTAAAAACAGAACCGGCACAACTATCCAGGTAATCTCTGGAGGTATCGGTTAGTCCATTATAAAAGATATCAGGTATTTCATTTTTCTTAAGAGGATGATCAGGCAAAGCATTAGGTAACTGGAGAAGCCTCCCCCAAGCTTGTGGGAGACTCTCTTCTTCAATTTGCACAAAATTATATATATCCCTTAAAGCAGCTAGTTTCCTATGAGCAGGGAAATATTTAGCGAAGAAGTAATAAATCATATCCTGGGGACTACGCACACAACCAGGATCAAGAGAATTAAACCATATCTTAGCATCACCCTTTAATGAGAACGTAACTATTTTAAGGATGTAAAAGTAACGAGTTCTCTCATCTTTAGTGAACAGGGTGGCTATATCATTTAATTTAGTAAGATGTGCCACAACAGTTTCAGATTCATAACCATGAAAAGGATCAGATTCAACCAAATTAATTATATCTGGATCAATAGAGAATTCATAATCCTTATTAGTAACAAAGATAGGTGAAGTAGCAAAAGCAGGGTCAGGTTTCATTCTAGCATTTAGAGATTGCTTACTCCATTTAGCTAATAATCTTTTGAGTTCAGTTCTATTTTGGCACGCTAAAATAGCTAAGGAAGCTTCTTGATCAAAGACATAGCCCTTAGGAATAACAAGTGATTCTTCAACATCACTTTCATCAGTATCATCAGATTCAATATTTTCAATCTCTCTAGCCCTAGCAAGTTGTTCATCAAGAAAATCACTAAGTGGCATAGTAGTATCAGGCATAGAGGTAGTTTCATCATAAGTATCATGCATAGCAGAAGTGGCATCATCAATAACATGCGACATATCAGAACGAATAGCAGAAGCAGGTGTAGGTGTCGCAAACTTACTCATAATAGAAGGTGAATCAAGTGCAGAGCTAGATGGCAGTTCCTTACCTCCCCTTGTAGTTGACGGATAGATCTTGGTTTTTGGATCTCTCAAGTTCTTCATAATGATAAGCAGATATATATATCCCATGTGACTCAAATAATAGAGCTATGCTCCCCAGCAACGGCACCAGAAAATAGTCTTGATAACCCACAAGTATAGGGGATCGCAACAGTTTTCGAGGGTAGAGTATTCAACCCAAATTTATTGATTCGATCCAAGGGGATCCAAAGCATATTCTCAAGTATTAGCAGCTGAGTTGTCAATTCAACCACACCTGGAAACTTAATATCTGCAGCAAATTGTTTAGTAGCAAAGTAATATGATAGTAATGATAATGGTAGAAAAAGGTAACAGTAGTAAAAGTAATGTTTTTGGTATTTTGTAGTGATGATAGCAATAGCAACGGAAAAGTAAATAAGCGGAGAACAATATATGGAAAGCTCGTAGGCAATGGATCGGTGATGGAGAATTATGCCGGATGCAGTTCATCATGTAACAGTCATGGCCTAGGGTGACACGGAACTAGCTCCAGTTCATTGATATAATGTAGGCATGTATTCCGAATATAGTCATACATGCTTATGGAAAAGAACTTGCATGACATCTTTTGTCCTACCCTCCCGTGGCAGCGGGGTCCTTACGGAAACTAAGGGATATTAAGGCCTTCTTTTAATAGAGAATTGGAACAAAGCATTAACACATAGTGAATACATGAACTCCTCAGACTACGGTCATCACCGGTAAGTATCCCGATTATTGTCACTTCGGGGTTAACGGATCATAACACATAATAGGTAACTATAGACTTGCAAGATAGGATCAAGAATACTCGTATATTGATGAAAACATAATAGGTTCAGATCTGAAATCATGGCACTCGGGCCCTAGTGACAAGCATTAAGCATAGCAAAGTCATAGCAAACATAGTGGACACTAGGGATCAAAGCCTAACAAAACTAACTCGATTACATGATACATCCCATCCAACCCATCACTGTCCAGCAAGCCTACGATGGAATTACTCACGCACGGCGGTGAGCGTCATGAAATTGGTGATGGAGGATGGTTGATGGTGACGATGGCGACGGATTCCCCTCTCCGGAGCCCTGAACGGACTCCAGATCGGCCCTCCCGAGAGGTTTTAGGGCTTGCACTACAAAAAAATACACTTCCGTGATGATACGTGTTTGTCACAGTAGGTCGCATTTTCAGTCATGCAAGTACGTCCATGACGATTTTATGAGAGAATCAAGATAGTCATACCTGTGTTGTCGTAGAAGTGTTCCATGACATTACCAAAATTATCATCACGAAAGTGTCCAATTCCATGACGATAAATCCCGCGTCACAAAAGTGCTTTCGTCAAGGGTGACCGACACGTGGCATCCATCATAATGGAACGCTGTTAAGCTATCGGGTCGGGTTTTGGAACCGATAACTCGTTAACAGCCCCGACCAATGGGGATTTTCCACGTGTAAAATCATCATTGGCTGGAGGAAACACGTGTCAGCTCATAATTGCGACAAATGTCATCCACTCATTGGACAGAAGGCGCCTATGATACATCGACACGTGGCACGGCCCAACAGAGGCCCATTCCTGTGAAAAGGCCGACCCGTTTGACTTAGTCAAAAGGTGGCGGGCCGGCCCATGTAAAGCCTGTTAACGGCCGGTTCGCATATAGCCCATTTACAGCTCGCTAACCCAAGGCCCGTTACGCCCTATCCGAATTAGGCCCAGTAGCGTCATCTGGGCCACCCAATATGATTCCAGCCCGTTTTCACTTCTGGCCCATGTATGGCCCATGACGTCTTTCGGTCCATATGAGGTCCTATGTAACTCTTGGCCTATTAACGGCCCATGGTGAAACTGGCCCGTAATGAACAGTGTATCACTTTACACCCATTAACGGCCCGTGGTGAAACTGGCCCGTAATGAATAGTGTATCACTTTATACCCATTAACGGCCCGTTATTCCATTGGGCCGTTTCCAGCCCATGTTATCTTTCGGCCTTCTCAGAGCCCATTTATTCTTGGGCTCATTTCCAACATTCGTTTACTTGCGGTCCTATAGTGTCATTTTCTGCTTGTGGGCCAAATTCAGCTCGTGGTTACAGTCAGCCCGTTTGTGGTCTGTTAATACGTTGGGCCGTTTTCATAGCGTCATGAAATACGACCTATTAACGATGGCCCGTTATGGTCGGCCCATGAACGAACGATTCCAACTCTAGCCCGTTTACGGCCATAATGCGGTCTGTTTGGCCCATGTTTGGCCAATCGATCATACGGCCCTTATAAGGCCCATTGATGATACGACCCGCAGAAGGCCCATTGTTTCTACGGCCCGTAGAAGGCCCACTATTTCTACGGCTAGTAGGAGGCCTAGTGTCACTACAGTAAATATTAGCCCATGGTTATTGTGGCCTAGTTTTAGAAAATAGGTTATTGGAGCCACTAGCTAACCGCGGAAAAAGAACTGCAATGACTACAAGCAAACAAATAAACAAGACAACAAGGAAATAAATAAGCAAGCAACTAATGCTAGGCTATCACGGCTATTACACATATTACATCCACTGGGCATAAAAGTTTGCCACCAGTGCAAATATAGGGAACAAAGCAGCATATCATATACACTAGTTGTCAAAGATGGCAACCAGCGCAAATAAATGCCGCAGCAAAACAAATCCAGAACTGAAACCACTTCAAAAGATCTCAAGAAACAATATCCTGGGTACCCATAATGCTGGCAAGATGCTTAGCAAGCTTATTAACTTTCTCTTGTTTGGCGCTTAAATCCTCCAGCGCTTGCTGTTGCACCAGAAAATATGCATCTGAATTCTGCAAGGACTTCCTTAGTCCTTCAGCTTCCTGTCGCAGCACATCTGATCGATGTATTTCAACCTGAAGTTGAGACTCAAGAAGACGAACTGATTCAGGCAGCGAGTTCGAAGATCTTGTGCCAGCATTAGTGGCCAGTAACTCGAACACTACATCAAGACAGGACTTTTGCGTTCCCTCACTATCGTCAAGATAGTTTTTATCAGTTTTCTTGGAGACCAACAGGGATGTCTCACTATCTTGAACCTTATATGCATTACTTCCTTTACCATTGGATAATGCGGTACTGTTCTCCAATATTTTGTCCGCATTCTAAAAGAGAAACAAGCATACACATCACATGTTTACCATGTTGTATATGAAACTCATTTTGGTAAATGAGTTCAGTAGTAAAGTGGACAGGATAGCAGCATGAAACAAACATATATCTATGTACCATGGTCACTTTATGGTCTATATCATTCTAGTTTTTGTTGCCAAATCAAGATAGAGACACATCTCAAATAATATTTGTTCAAGACAAAGCAGAATAGACAAAATATAAGTCCGGGTAACTATAGAGCAATAACAACACTTGTAATGTGCGTGACATGAGAACATAACTGTTTATTCAATTGAAACTGAAATCAACATAGAGCAGGTTACAACAGTAAACCAGTTAAAGAAACAGGTTTAAAACATACTTGTTGCGCCATTGGAGTTTCAATTCCATCCTACAAATTTGAAAATAGTTGGTATGAGTAAATACAATAATGCAAGAGCAAACAAGTATGAACCATAGCTACAGAACCTGACCTCAGAACAAATCTTCTTCTCCTTTAAGCGTTGACTTGGGATTCGGAGTGGTGGTCCTCGTGCTTTGGGCACTGCAGTTCCCTTACTAACTGCTCGTGTTTGGGTGCTCTGTGGTGGAGACGGTGCTGTGTCAACTGGAACTGGGTTACTGTCTGTCGGGGTTGGGGTTAGAAGGGGTGTAGCTGGTTCTCTGTCCAATTGGTAGGGGTACAATCTGCGAGAGTCTGGGTTATGTGTGGTGGATCTGGTCCTTGGGCAAGTACAACCGTGGTTCTATCTGCATCAACTGGTACCACTATCTTTTCTGAAGACCGTGTTGTTACTCGCTTAGATACTGCCATCACGCTCTCCAATTCAAATGGCCGATAAACAAGAAAAGTAATTGAGAGTATAGACATTGTATGATAGACAGGTGCAATGGATAGTGGGGAATAAATGAGGGCATGAAATAATTCATATTTATGTTGTCTAACCAAACAAGATAGCATGACACAATTTCACATATATGATGGCTAACTAAACAGGATAGCATGACACAATTTCACATTATGATGGCTAACTAAAAAAGATGGAAAGAAATAGTTTAAAATATGAGACTATGTAAATAGGATGACATGACATAACTATATAATGTGTTTATTAAATAGGTTGGCATGCCATAATTCACATACATTCACAGATAGAATGCCATAATTCAAAATATGATGACTGTAAACACTAAACAGGATGAGATGATATAACTATATGATGTCTTTATTAAATGGGTTGCCATGCCATAATTCAGATAGATGATGTGTATGTACTATGTAAACATGATGGCATGATATAATTCAAATGTATGATTTACATAGTAAGCAAGTAAGTAGATGGCAATCCATATATTATGTAAAAACTAAGCAATGAAGACAACATGCATGACATGGGTAATATAACACTGCCAAGTTTGAGCATAGACCTCAGGGGGAAATAGGACTGGTCATCAGTCTCTGAATCCTCCTCTGAGGAGCTCTCTGTAACCAGCAAGATGTCTGCTTCAGCATGTAGCATTCTTTGCTCTGAATACCTTGTTTTCACTCCAGATACTTCCATCACCGCTTCAAATGGTTGATGCATAGGAAGAGTAGTTGAATATACAAACGTTGTCGACAAATGGAACACGTAATACAAAAAAATGATAGCATGATATAATTCACATACATGATGATTGGCTAAACAGCATGGCATTGCATAATTCACATATATAATGCCTTTGCAACAAGATAGCATT
Source organism: Triticum aestivum (assembly GCF_018294505.1). Taxonomy (NCBI): domain Eukaryota; kingdom Viridiplantae; phylum Streptophyta; class Magnoliopsida; order Poales; family Poaceae; genus Triticum; species Triticum aestivum. The sequence goes on from NC_057812.1 coordinate 529,762,756, forward strand.
GTATAATTCACATATATAATGTCTTGCAACAAGATGGCAATGCATAATTCAGATATATGGTAATTAGACACTGAACAGGTGGCATTCACACAAAGCATGTCTAAACTAATCAAATGACATGGCAATGCGAGGCACCATATGCATGATATGAGCAACATAACCCTGCCAAATTAGAGCATACACCTCGGGGGGGATAGGACTGGTCATCTGTCTCTGAATCCTCCTCTGAGGAGCTATCCATAACCAGCGAGATATGTGCTTTGTCAGATAGCATAGTCTGCTCTAAAGACCTTGTTTTCACTCCAGAATTTGCCATCACCGTGTCAAATGGCTTATGCACACGAAGAGCTGTTGAATGTACAAATATTGTTGACAAATGTAATATGTAATGGAAAAAAGGATGGCATGATATAATTTACATATAAGATGACTGGCTAAGCAGGATGGCATTGCAAAATTCACATATATGATGCCTGGCTAAACAAGATGGCGTTGCATAATTCACATAAACGATGAATAAACTAAACAGATGGCATTAGCACAAAGGATGTCTAAACTAAGCAGATGCCATATTTGATGTATAAAGTAAGGAATGCAAGACACCATATGCATGATATAACCAGCATCAGCATGCCAAGTTAGAGCGAAGACCTCAGGGGGGTAAATAGGAGTTGTCTTCTCCTTCTGTATCCTCCTCAGGACAGATATCTTCCTCTCGATTACAATCCAAAATGCATGGAGGGGGGCTGCCTTTGCGCCTACCATGGAGCGACGTCTGCATGAAATTTTATTGCCACGCGAGGCTCGTCTCTTTTGCTCTACATGTTCAGTTCCATTGTTTACAATAACTGTCATGCATAGGAATAAAACATAGTGAGATTATGTAAGGAGTGCATGCGGAAATCCAGAGTGATGGTAGCAACCTGTGGATAGACCCAAAACCAATAATAACAGGCAGATAATGGCTTTAGTTAAAAAATACAGATAATGGCGTCTTTACTGTTTGTTTCCCACCCAACATGAAACTCATAGTAGACACCGGAGATTAACTAGATAGTAGATAGATAATATTGATAGTGGCCCCAATATGTACCCCACAACCAATGAAAAACTCAAGTTTGACCATTAGATTGGAGCTGACTCAGAGTCTAATCGATGAATAGGACGATAAAGTAGCATGTAATATTAAGCGATGCATAACGTAAGCAGACACAAAAGAGCGCGACCTCTCTTGCGGACCCGTGTAGTCCTCGAGGTCATCTGCTCGGTTGATGATGATAATGCAGTTTTCATGGCTGCCAGCGACGGGGAAGAAGATCTGAGGCGGCGAAAGGTAGTCTGGAGGCCGGATCCCTGCTGTGTTGGACCCTTCTGTCATTGGAGCAGCTGGGGTGGACAACGGCACAGCAGGACCGGGACAAACCACGCAAGGTTTTCTTTGACAACTATTTGTAAGAGAAGTAATTCTGTAAGGGCTCGTTTGAATTGGAGGATTCCAACAATGCAGGGTTAGGAAATAGACAGGAATAGGATAGGAATGCACGTGCAAAACAGAAAATTTAGAAACACAGGATTTCTGCCAATCTGGGTGCTTGATTCACAACAATTGGAAGATCACAGGATGCAAAGAAGCATGATGAGATTAAGTCAAACCACAAGAAATTCTATTATGCTACTATCTCTTAGCTTGTGCTTCATGAATAGGAATTTGAAAAGGAGGACAAGTGAAAATTAAAATTCCTACGTTTTTTCTTTCAAGGAGACACTAAATGAACAAATCCGTGTGCTCAGTGCACAATATATATAACATGTAGAGTAAAAAAGAGATGCAACAAGTGTACAACCTCTTTGGCGAAGCCATGTCAATCTCAGCGTGATTGGGTTGGCCGGTGAGGATGCTCCGGCTGACTTTGCTGTCGGAGGAGGGGAAGAAGATCTTAGGCGTCTGGAGATGGAGCCCGAGGTACTACTCCGCTGTGATGGAGGGTTTCGTCGTTAGAGCAGCTCCGATGAGTTGTACGACGCCGAGGCTGAAGCAGGACAAGAGAGACAACGAACAACGTTAACCTGAGTGAAATTCTAATATCATCTCCAATACATGACGTAAAATACATAACCACAAATTGCTAGATGTAAAATACACCAACCGCTCATCTCTGAACTTCACTTTTGAAACGGAACTTAACTGCCGAAACTGAACTTAACTGTCGAAACTGAACTTAACTGTCGAAACTGAATTTTGCTGTCGAAACTAAATTTTGCTGTCGAAACTGAACGCACTAGCAAGGTGAGGCTACACGTCGGTCGACTGACTTTTTCATCTCTGGTCAGTCGATTTTGCAGCCATTGGATACGAAATCAAGGGCCTGCGGTTCATCTTCAACCTCCACCCCCCTGAGCCGCCAGCCACCACCGGCCAAACAGCAGCCCCCCGCCGCCCGCGACCGGTGGTGCGCCGCCCCGCCCGCCCCGAAAACTCTCCCCACCGCCGGTCCACCACTGCCCCGGCCATCCCTCTAGGCCCCCGTGTGCCGAGCTTTTTCTCCGACGATCCCCACGCCACCGCCCCGCCAACGGCCTGCCACCGCCAGCGACCACCGCCCCCATCCTGAACCCTAAGATAGATAGTGGGGTAACTCTCCGGCGAACACCCCTCCCTGCTGCGTCTGGTTCTTCCTTCACCCCGACGAGCCCCCCCCCCACCCCCTGAAAGTTGACTGACCCAAAAGTCGATTCAGTTGACTGAAGTGTAGCTAAATTGGAGCAGCATCACAAGCAAGAGCAAGAGCGAGAGCAGCAGCGCGAGCAAGAGCAATAGCAAGAGCAGACCAGGCAGGGGACTGAGAGCAAGAGCAGAGCAGCAGCACGAGTGAGAGCTAAAGCAGCAGCAGCTCCTATTGATGAGGACATCGCCGCCGAGGGAGCGACACCGTGGAGGAAGTGGTCGGCGACGCCGCCGTGGATTGAGCCGCACCGTGTCGGCTCGGGACCGAGTGTCGGCAGCACCGTGAGATCGAATCAAGAAGAAAATCCGGTGATTAGTGTACAACCTCTTTGGTGGCGCCGATTAGGCCGCAGCTTCATCCGTGGAAATGGTGATGATGATGCTCTTTCGGTGGTGCAGGTGAAGATGGCGGTGTGGGAATAGAGGTGGCGCGAAAGACGAGGGGAATGTCGGGGCAGTGACCGTATGATGTCCATCCAACGGTCGTCGTGCTTCTTCAACCTCTGGTTTTCTTTTGCTCCAGCCGCCCAAAGCAGCGCCGGTCGTGCCGCCTGCTCCTGCCTCTCGTGGCCAGATGTGCTGCCACAGAGGCCTCACCGCCCGCTACTACTCCCACCGCTGGCCAGGCCATCCCTCCACTCACCCACACCCCCTGTTATTCTGCAGCAACGGCAGCGCAGCCGAACCAGTGAACCCTCGTACTCCTCTCCGCGTGTGCATCCACTGCAGCGTCTTCCCCGGCTCCGCGTCGTCCCCTTCCTAGGCCTCGCCGTTGTCCACCGCCCAGGTGCTCTCAGCATGGTGTGGTCAATGTGGTCAAGGAACGACTTCCATTGGACGTGGACTATACGTGGAGAGGCTGACAGCTGGGTCCACGGTAGCCGCAAGGAAGTGCCTCCTTATTATGCGCAAAATAATTATTCCTCCACCTAACAGTGGGAACCCACTAGACGGGCCACCGTATTTCGCGAAAAAAATGATTCGCCCCCTGACTGCTGGGACCCACGAGCTACATCTTCGCACGCAAGGAAGTACTGCAGAACGGAGGAAACAAACCTCCTACAGTCGAAATGGGGGTTCTGTTGATCGGGAGCGGTGTGGCGTAGCGCAAAACGGAGGAAACGGACCTCCTACAGTCGAAACGGGTGTCTTGTTGATTGGGAGGGGTGTTGCGTACCGCAAAACGGACAAAACGGACCTCCTACGGTCGAAACAGGGGTCCTGTTCATCGCGAGGGGTGTGGGCTACCGCAAAATGGGACTCCATGGGATACTGTTCATCTCCACCGTCAACCTCCTCTAGCCTCCACGGGCTACTGTCGACCTCCTCCAGCCTCCACGGGCTCCTGTTCATCCATCCTCCACCGCGCGCAACTCCACCGGCTACTGTTCAACCACCCCTCCACCGTCTACTGTTCATCCAGCCCTCCACACCACGGGATCCTGTTGAACCACCCCTCCACGGGCACCCCTCCACCGTCTATTGTTCATCCAGCCCTCCACCACACCATGGGGTCCTGTTCATCCAGAGGCAACGCCACCGCTCACTGTTCATCCACCCCCCCCCCCCGCAACGCTCACTGTTCATCCAATCGATCGGCTTCGGTTAGAAGCAGTAGCGAAGGAATCGCTCGATCGGGTTCAGTTAACAGCCATTGATCGATCGCTCGGGTTCAGTAACGCGTAGCCTGGAGTGCAATCGCTCGGGTTCAGTTAGAGCCCAACGCTTCGCTCGGGTTCAGTTAGTGCCAATGCCTCGCACACACGCGCGTACGTGTACGAGAAAAACGCGCATCGCTCGGCCCCCGACCTCCCACTGTAACCGGGAACTCCCCGAAATTTTCCTCGCCCTCGCTTCTACCACTGTTTTTCTGTCATGGACGGCCCAAAGAATGTCATGCAGCTGCGTCTCCGGCCCGCCCAGGATGAAAAGCATATTTTTTGTTTTGTCATAGAAGTAGGAGCCCACCACATCTATGATGATATCGGGTTTTGTCACAATTATTGTCATAGAAGTGTCATATGTATGACAGAAAAAAATTCGTTCGGCCCAAAATTTCACGGATGTGTCTTTTTTTTGTAGTGTTGGCGGCGGCTCCGTATCGTAAAATGTGATGATTTCTTCTCTCTGATTTTTTTCTCCCCAAAACTCAATATATGGAGGTGGAGTTGTAGTCGGAGAGGCAACAGGGTACCCATGAGGTAGGGGGCGCGCCCCCACCCTCGTGGAGAGACGGTGGGCCCCCTGGCCTTCATCTTTGGCAGATATTTTTCTTATTTTCTGAAAAGTGGCTCCGTGAAGTTTCAGGTCATTCCGAGAACGGTTGCTCCTGCACATAAATAACACCATGGTAATTCTGCTAAAAACAGCGTCAGTCTGGGTTAGTTCCATTCAAGTCATGCAAGTGGGTGGCTTCCTCCGTTACGGAGAAGAATGTCAAAGAGCTCCGGGAGGCGGGGTACTTGGCGACGAACATCGTGCACAGGCTCCCCTCAAAAGAACAAGCCATCCGTACTCCGGAGCCCGGTGAGAGAGTGGTATTCATCCCCCACTTCCTCCATGGACTAGGGTTTCCTCTCCATCCTTTCGTCCATGGCCCCATGTTCTATTATGGGCTGGATTTCCATGACCTAGCCCCAAATTCCTTCCTCCACGTCTCAGCATTTATCGTCGTGTGGGAGGCTCTCCTCCACATCCCCCCACTTCGGCCTATGTCTCAAGGTTTTTAATGTGAAGCTGAAAGTGGTCGATGGGCAGCATGCAGACTGCGGCGGGGCCATGGTGAGCAAGCTCACCAACATCACCTGGCCCAAAGGGGCTTTTGTGGATACGTCAAGATATGGCAACAGGAGTGGTTCTATATCACCTAACCTAGGGGCGCCACCTGGGCGGCCACTCCTGAGTTTAGATCCGGACCCCCAATGCGGCTTGCATCATGGGTCAACAAGGGCCTGGACTGGGCGTCCACTGACAAAGTGATGATGCTGCAAAAGTGCATCAAAAATATGATAGAGAAGAACAGCACCCTCATTGATGTGATTCAGGTGATGCTTTTCCGCCGGATTCTCCCCTGCCAGCGTTGACCCCTCCATATGTGGGAGTTCAATCCAGAGGATTCACGGACCCTGCAGCAATTCTTCGGCATGACGCATGAAGATATCTGGAAGCTGCTCTTCAAGGCCCACAAGTCGTGGCCGGAGACGACCAATGACATCGGCCTTGACTGCGCTCATCCAGCCACACCAGTAAGTTCTATAGCTTCTAAATACAACTTTGGTTTGTAAATCCAAGGGTATGCTAAACCTTGCATACTTCAATTAGGGCTGGACAAAGTAGGCAGAGCGCATACGATGTCCAGATTTGCTAACGAGGATGCTGGTCTCGATGCCGTACCAGGCGCTAGAGAAGAAGACCAAGAAGAAGGGCAAGGAGTCCAAAAGTGTCTTTCGCCGAAGAGGTACCTCGGACGCTGCGTCCGGAGATACTGGAGGTCCCTCCTCCCATGAGGGAGATGAAGACAAGGAGGAAGAGGAGGAGGAGGAGAGCAATTCTCCCCTCAAGGGAGGGAAGAAGAAAAGGGGGGCCTCTGTGGGACTAGAGGCAGAGGCGTCCAAGAGGGGGAAGATTTCCCTTTCGGACGATTCGCACTTGGACGCCGAAGACATCCCTGAGTGGCGCCCCAGGCCAAAGCCCCTAGCCGGATCATAAGTATCTAAGGACACCGTAAAATTTTTTGTTTTCATGCTTTATAGCTTGAACATATGTAATTGTGTGCTACAGTCCGGCTCGCGATCTTCCCCAACTATCATCGTCTTCAGGGAATTCCCTGAGGGCGAATATGATGGAGAGCGAGATGCCTCCACAGGCCTCCTCACTCACTTCCACGGACAACACCGAAGTGTTGTCCCGAAGAACCTTTCCAAGCCATGGAGAGGTGCGGGGGGCGCCCAGACGGTGCCAGAGGGTAACACCTCGGCTGCCGAAAACATGGGGGAACCAACCCCCATGGAAACTGGCGACGGCGGCCATGCCCAATCTGGCCACCAATCGAATACCATGCCGGCGTACCGTATGGCTCTGGAATTGAGTGAGCAGCCTTCTTTGAAGGAAGGGGGTGCGTTGACTCCACCGGCGACCTCTATCAATCCAGAGGCGCCGGATACTCTAATGGAAGTACTTCAGCGTGCTTCCATTGTGGAAGACCACCGTACTCTTATGGGTACGGTGGTTAAGAAGTTTCTGTCTACTAAAAGCGGATTGCACAAAGCCTTTACCAGCCTACTAACAGGATTTGAGGTATGTAAATTAATATTCCTTAGCTGCTTTGTGTATGCAAAAAAACATGCTTATGTATAGATAGTAGCCCTTGAGACTCTGTTCGTCTTTTGCAAAGAAGGGTCGAATAGAGGATCAAGTAGTATTCACAGGAGATAACAAACGTGTCTATGTTGATAAATAGGCTTCTCTATTAGCGGCAATCGCCTAGGCCGCCGAAGTGCCCGAGCTTAAGCAGAAGCTGGAGCTGGCTGATGAAGAACTCATCTGCACCAACAAGCGGTTGGAGGAAACGCAAGGTATGCGGTACCTATATATGTGCCTGGAATGATATGAGCGCTAGTTTGTTATCTTAAAGAGTTTTATGGTTATACTCATAGTGAATGCATCTGAGGTCGAATCTATAACACCCTCGATGCGACTATATCTCCCACGTGTCGAGGCATGACTTAGAGGCATAATCGCATTGAAGGCATATGTCGCAAGTTAGGCAATCTTCACAACATCCCATGTAATATAAATAATAAAGAGGAGAAAACATAGTTGGCTTACACTCGCCACGTCAATCAAGTACATAAATAACATTACGTCAACCAAACACTCATGGCCCGACTACGGCGCCAAAATAAAAGAGAACCCAACATGCGACACGGTCCCAATCACCCCCAACTAGGCACCACTACTGATCATCAGGAAAGGAAACATAGTAATGTTGAGAGTCTTCGTCGAACTCCCACCTGAGCTCAAATGCGTCACCTGGAGTGAAATCCTCGGGCCCTGCATCTGGTGTAATAGTATTCTATGAGCCACAGGGACTCAGCAATCTCGCACCCTCGCGATCAAGACTATTTAAGCTTATAGGTAAGGCAAGGTAAAATATATGTGGAGCTGCAGCAAGCGACTAGCAAGTATGGTGGCTATCTTATTCGCAAAAGAGAGCGAGAAGAGGAGGCAAAGCGCGAGCGAGAAACTAGAGAACAACCTGCGCAAACATTACTCCAACACCGTGTCCACTTCCCGGACTCCGCCGAGAAGAGGCCATCACGGTAACACATTCAGTTGATTCATTTTAATTAAGTTAAGGTTAAAGTTATCTACAACCGGACATTAACAAATTCCCATCTGCCCATAACCGCGGGCACGGCTTTCGAAAGTTCAAATCCCTGCAGGGGAGTCCCCCCATGACAAGCTCTCACGGTCAACAAAGGAATAGACCTCATCCCAAGACGTTCCGATCAGACTCGGTATCTCGGTTCTTCAAGACACTTCGACAGGTTAAAACAAGACCAGCAACACCGCCCGAATGTGCCGACAAATCCCGATAGGAGCTGCACATATCTCGTTCTCAGGGCACACTCAGATGAGCAATACGTCGGGTAGGCCAGCCCAGAGTTGCCCCTGGTAGCCCCGGACATCGCTCGGTGGGACCAACACTCAGAGGAGCACTGGCCCGGGGGGCTAAAATAAGATGACCCTCGGGCTCCGGAAACCCAAGGGAAAAGAGGCTAGGTCATTGCTAGAAAAGCATTAATCAAGGCGAACTATCAAGGGGTTCCCATTATAACCCAACCGCGTAAGGAACGCAAAATTCGGGAACATAACACCGATATGACGGAAACTAGGGCGGCAAGAGTGGAACTAAACACTAGGCGAGAGGCCGAGCCTTCCACCCTTTACCAAGTATATAGATGCATTAAGATAACAAGATAACATGATGATATCCCAACAAGTAAATAAATGTTCCAACAAGGAATGGCCTTCGATCTTCACCTGCAGCTAGCAACGCTATAAGAGGGGCTGAGCAAAGCGGTAACATAGCCAATCAACGGTTTGCTAGGACATGGTGGGTTAGAGGTTTGACATGGAAAATTTGGGAGGCTTGAAAGCAAGTGGTAGGCATCGTAGCATTGGCATAGCAAAAGAGCGAGCAAACTAGCATAGCAAAGATAGTAGTGATTTCGAGTGTATGATCATCTTGCCTGCACAGTTGTCAGAGTTGACTGGATCCTCTATAGAAAACTCAACGGGCTCCTCGTTAGCGAACTCGTATCCCGGCTCTACCCAAACAAGACAAACAAGCAACAAGGACACAATCAACCACGTGCAAGGATCAAACAATATGATGCAAAGATGATGTGCTATGCGGGATGCGATGCGGGATGCATATGCAAGATGTTACAAGAAATGCATGAACCTGGCCTCGACTTTGGAATCCAAGTGCGCCATTGGAAAGATGAGATGAAATCGCTTGAAAACGATATAAAAAACGCCGGAATCAGAGTTACGGTTTAGAAATGGCAAGCGATTCAAATATGACACCAGTCTGCGATTTACAGCAAGTAGCCGTCTAAATGCAATGAAATGAACATGCTACAGCACTCAAACATGACAACAAAGTACATGTCAGGGATGCATTCAAGATGCTTAACAAAAGTCTATCACTGAGCTACGGCCAATTCATCCATTAACAAGTTCAAACAAGCATGGCAAAAATGCATATGGCAAATAGATCTCAGACTTAGTGAAATTAACACTTGTCTGGAATTTCAGATCAGGTAGCACTCTTCGGAGCAACAAAAACTACATTCTACAGGACCTGAACATGACAAAGTAAAGCATGGCATGGAGCTACTCAAAGAGCTTAACAAAAGTCCCTTAGTGACCTTGAGCCAAAAGGGATCAGAAAATACAATTGCAAGCATGTGAACATAGCAAAAACATAATCAGTTTTCAGACTTAGTGAAAACTGGAGCATGCTGAAAACAGATATCATGTAGGCATGTTTACGAGCTTGATGCACCCACTACAGGGCAAGTCATGACAAGCTAAGCATACACCCATAAAGAATACACAAAATGCAAGCTAGACATGGCAAGAACAATAACCTAGCATGCACGGATCAACTACAACAACATCGGCAAAATTGCAAACAAGTTGACAATCTGCCCAGATTCACAAAGTAGCAAAAGTAGAGCTCGATTGACTCAAGCTAGGGTGCTCCATAATTGCAAACAAAGACATGGATGGATAGAGCACTACAAGATTAACAAAAAAATCCTTACTGATCATCCTCAAAAGAGGCATGGATCACAAGGAAACAACACGAACATATGGCATCATGAGATAAACAGATCAAGGACTTAGTGGAATTGCTAAGTCCCTGAAAACAGAATTAGCAAGTGCACCACTTTGCAAGCTCGTGCTAGTCACCACATACATCACAAAAATACATGGGTTGCACCTCTGGAAAGATGACAAAACCCTTAACAAAACATATGTAGAACATCAGGGCATATCATGCACACATTAATCATGGCAAAAAATGACAAAAGGCTAAATGGAGTAGCAGATCTGACAATAATCTCAAGTAGCCCTGTTCCAACAGCATTTCGGCATCAAGATGAACTCAAATGAAAATGATGCAATGGAATGAAATGATGTACTCTCTAAGATGAACATTTTGATATGCTATATGCCAAAAACGGAGTTACGGATGCAAAGTTACGAGGCTATGAACATGAGCATATGGGCTAGGGTTTCGAGAGAAAAGTCAACCCGAGGAGATATTTTCAGATCTGGATCGCACGCGGATCGAGGTTCGATGGAATCTCGCCGGAGTTCACTGTAGACGGCCGGAGGCGACGAGGAGGACGGCGGAGGGTGGCGGGGTCGCCGGAGAGGAGGCGAGGCCGAGGCGAGGGGCGGGCGGGGCGGCGTTGAGGCGGCGGCGAGGCGGCACGGACACGGCGGCCGGGGCGACGGGCGGCGGAGCTGTGGCGGCACGGCGCCGACGCGGTGGCGGTGGGGAGCCGGCGAGCGGCGCGGGAGGAGGAGAAGGTCGGGCGGCGGCGGAGGAGGCCTAGGTCGCGGGGACTCTCCTCGGGCCCGGCGGGCCGCGGGCGGTGGCGGCGGCGGGGTCGGACACGTCCGACTCGGCGCGGACGTTGTCCGGCGGTGGCGGATCTGGGGTTTTAGGGTTAGGGACGAGGGGAGACCCGAGATTTCGGCGAGAGGCCTTTATATAGGCATAGAGGGAGCTAGGAGAGTCCAAATGAGGTGCGGTTTTCGGCCACGCGATCGTGATCGAACGCTCTAGATGATGGAGCATTTTAGGTGGGTTTTGGGCCAAATTGGAGGGGTGTTGGGCTGCAACACACACAAGGCCTTTTCGGTCCCTCGGTTAACCGTTGGAGTATCAAACGAAGTCCAAATGATACGAAACTTGACAGGCAGTCTACCGGTAGTAAACCAAGGCCGCTTGGAAAGTCTCGGTCCAATCCGGAAATGTTTAATCACCACACACGAAAGAAATCTAGAAATGACCACCGGAGGAGAACGAAGCGCCGGAATGCAAAACGGACAACGGGGAAAATGCTCGAATGCATGAGATGAACACGTATGCAAATGCGATGCACATGATGACAAGATATGGGATGCATGACAATGATAACAACACACGGAGACAAAGACCCGAACCCGAAAAAAATAACTTAACGCCGAAATGGCAAGAGTTGGAGTACAAATTGGGAAAGTTACATCCGGGGTGTTACAACACTCCACCACTACGAAAGGATCTCGTCCCGAGATCTAGGACTGAAAGAACGCCGGGTACTCAGAACGGAGGTGATCCTCGCGTTCCCAGGTAGCTTCACGGTCGGAATGGTGTGACCACTTGACTTTGAGAAATTTGATTGACTTGTTGCGAGTCTTGCGTTCAGTCTCTTCAAGAATAGCAACTGGGTGCTCACGATAAGAGAGGTCTTCTTGGAGCTCAATGTCCTCGAAGTTGACGGTGCGATCAGGAGTCTTGAAGCACTTTCGGAGCTGAGAGACATGGAACACGTCATGAACATTTGCAAAGTTTGAAAGAAGCTTGAGTTGATAGGCGAGGTCGCCTCTCTTGCTGACAATCTTGAAAGGTCCCACGTATCTGGGGGCAAGCTTCCCTTTGATACCGAAGCGACGAGTACCTTTCATAGGAGAGACGCGGAGGTAAACATGATCTCCGATCTCGAAAGCCAAATCACGGTGCTTACTATCATAGTAGCTCTTCTGACGGGATTGGGCTGCTTTGAGGTTATCACGAATGACTTTGCACATTTCTTCTGCCTCTGTGATTAAGTCATTACCCAAAAGCTGACTTTCACCGGTTTCAGACTAGTTGAGAGGGGTACGGCACTTCCTGCCATACAGAATTTCAAATGGGGCCTTGCCCGAACTTTCTTGGAAACTGTTGTTGTAGGAGAATTCAGCATAAGGAAGACAATCCTCCCACTTCATGCCGAAGGAGATCACACAAGCCCTGAGCATATCTTCAAGAATCTGGTTGACACGCTCGACTTGACCGCTAGTTTGAGGATGGAAAGCTGTGCTGAAGCGGATGTTGGTGCCCATGGCCTTCTGAAAAGAATCCCAAAACTTGGAGGTAAAGATGCTGCCACGGTCTGAAGAGATCACTTGTGGGATACCGTGCAGAGAGACAATACGAGAGGTATAGAGTTCCGCCAATTGAGCTGCAGTGATCGACTCTTTGATAGGCAGAAAGTGAGCCACTTTAGTGAGTTTGTCGATGACAACGAATATAGCATCATTGCCACGCTTGGACTTTGGAAACCCAGTCACGAAGTCCATCTCAATGTGGTCAAACTTCCATTCAGGAATGGCAAGAGGTTGGAGGAGGCCTGCTGGCCTTTGGTGTTCTGCCTTCACTCTTCTGCAGACATCACATTCATTCACGAATTGAGCGATCTCGCGCTTCATTCGAGTCCACCAATAAGCCTGCTTAAGGTCCTGATACATCTTCGTGCTCCCAGGGTGGATGGAGAGGAGAGAATTGTGAGCCTCGTTCATGATCACTTTACGGAGGTCACCTTTGGGCACAACAATACGATCCTCGAAGAAGAGAGTGTCCTTGTCATCAAGGCGGTAGCACTTGTACTTGGGTTGACTCTTGGCAATCCCAATCTTCACCTTTTTCACCATAGCATCAAGAAGCTGGGCTTGGCGAATCTGGTCTTCCAAGGTAGGAGAGACTTGAAGGTTGGCGAGGAAACCTTGAGGAACAACTTGCAGATTAAGTTTGCGGAAAGCTTCACAAAGCTCGGGTTGATAAGGCTTGAGAATCAGACTGTTACAATAAGCTTTCCTGCTCAAAGCGTCAGCAATCACATTGGCCTTGCCTGGAGTATACTCGATACTCGGATTATACTCTTGAATCATTTCGACCCATCGAGTTTGCCTGAGGTTGAGATTAGGCTGAGTGAAGATGTACTTGAGACTCTTGTGATCAGTGAAAATGTCCACTTTTCTTCCCAATAGAAGATGTCTCCAAGTCAAAAGAGCATGCACAACTGCCGCCAACTCGAGATCATGAGTGGGGTAGTTCTTCTCATTTGGCTTCAACTGGCGAGAGGTATAAGCAACAACTTTCTTCTCTTGCATCAACACTGCGCCAAGACCTTGGAGAGAGGCATCACAAAAGACCTCGTACGGCTTGGATTCATCAGGCGGAGTCAGAACTGGAGCAGTGATCAATTTCTCTTTCAAAGTGTTGAAAGCAATGTCACACTCCGGAGACCAAACGTACTTGACGTGCTTCTGAAGAAGATTAGAGAGAGGCTTCGCGATCTTAGAAAAGTTTTCAACAAATCTTCGGCAATAGCTTGCGAGACCGAGGAAGCTACGGAGTTGCTTCACGTTCTGAGGAGGTTCCCAATTCACAATTGCAGACACCTTCTCAGGATTCACGGCAATGCCCTTGGCAGAGATGATATGACCAAGATAAAGAACCTCATCGAGCCAAAATTCACACTTGGAGAACTTGGCATAGAACTTGTGTTCTCTGAGCTTATCAAGAACCAAACGCAAGTGCTTGGCATGATCTTCCTTGTTCTTGGAGAAAACCAGAATGTCGTCGAGATAGACCAAAACAAAGTCATTGGTGTAGGCGTTGAAGATGAAATTCATCATGCGAGAGAAAGTCGGAGGAGCGTTGACGAGGCCAAAAGACATGACAGTGTATTCATATGAACCATAGCTTGTCCTGAAAGCCGTATTGGGAATATCTTGCTCACGGATACGAATCTGATGATAGCCCATACGGAGATCAAGCTTGGGGAATACTTGGGCACTTTTGAGTTGTTCGAACAGCTCATTGATGTTGGGAAGTGGGTATTTTTTCTTGATGGTCTTCTTGTTCAATGGACGGTAATCAACACAAAGTCGGTCCGTTCCATCCTTCTTCTTCACAAAAAGAACACCACAACCCCATGGAGAAGAACTAGGCCAGATAAGACCCATTTTCTCTTGAATATCGAGTTGCTTCTTCAGCTCCTTCAACTCTTCAGGTCTGAGCTTGTAAGGACGTTTGCACACAGGTTCCATACCAGGCTCAAGATCAATAATGAATTCAACTGGCCGGTGCGGAGGCATTCCTGGAAGCTCTTCTGGAAAGACGTCTTGATATTCGCAAACGACTGGAATTTGCGAGATAGCATCCAATTCACCCTTCTCTTTGAGAGAAAATAGACGGATAATATCATCACGAGCGGCAAAGATAATTACATCCTCAGACGAATGAGTCAATTGAATCTGCCTGGCTGCACAATCAAGCTGAGCCTTGTGCTTAGTAAGCCAATCCATTCCGAGAATAAGATCAATATCCGAGTTACCAAGAACCATTGGAGAAGAAAGAAACTTGTAATCGCCCAACGTGATAGTAACATCCAGAGCCATCATTTTGGTTTTCATGAACAAACCAGGAGAAGAAACCGCTATCGGCTTAGGCAAATCAATAGTATGCACATCATTCATAGATGCAAAAGGCTTCGATAAAAATGATAAAGATGCACCAGTGTCAAAAAGAACTCTTGCGGGAATGTCATTAACAGGAAGGTTACCCATGATCACATCTGGTGAGTCCTCTGCCTGAGCTGCATTCAACAAGTTGACCTTGGCGGACTTGGGGTTATGCTTGACCACAGCTGTACTTGCCGATCTCACAGGAGGAGGAGGAGGAAGACGCCTCTGGTTGAAACACTTGTTGGCATAGTGACCCTTCTGTTGGCACTTGTTGCACGTGACCTCTAAAAGTGGATGGTGATACGGAGCACTCGATCTTGGAGCTTGAGACGAAGACTTGTTCTGAAAGCCAGGGTTGGGTGGGTGGGAAGCACCACTGCCACCTTTGCTCTTCTGCTGATACGGCTGACGGAACGGAGGAGGAGGAAGCCAATACTTCTGCTGCTTGGCCACTTGAGTAGAGGAAGAAGGAGTAACATCTCTGACTTGCTTCTTGGAAGCATCACACCTCAACTGAGCAACCTCTTGCTTCAGTGCCATGTTGTAGAACTCATCATACCTCGAGGGCTCAAAGAAAACAAGAGCTAGCTGAATTTCTTCTCTGAGACCACCCCTGAACTGGTATATCATGCTCTTCTCATCAGGTACGTCCTACTTGGCAAAGCGGGCGAGCTTCTGGAACAACTTGTTGTAGTCATAGACAGACAAAGAGCCTTGCTTCAGGTTGCGGAATTCCTCACGCTTGCTTTCAACCACGCTCTGAGGAATATGATGAGCTCGGAAATCTTGACGGAATTCATCCCAAGTGATAACACGTCCACCTCTGGAGTCCTTGTACTGCTGGCACCATTCTGCAGCTTGATCTTTGAGTTGGAAGGAAGCGAACTTGACAAAGTCCTCAGGCCTGACGTTACTGCACTCGAAATGCTTGCACAGATCCACGAGCCAATCGTCAGCATCGGTTGCCTCAACACAATTGCTGAAAGTCTTTGGCCCGTTAGCATGGAACTGGTTGAGTGAAGCAAAGTGATTCTGATTGTTGCCTTGATTCCCTTGGTTGCCTTGATTGCGCTCTTGAAGAATTTTCATGATCAACTGTGTTTGCATTGGTTGCGGCCATCACAGCTTGCCATGCCTCCGGAGGAGGTGATGGTGGTGGCGGATCAGGATTCGGAGTCGTGCGCACTGGAGGAGCCATCCTGAAGAGCTTGACATCCATTAGCACATTGATAGGCAAATATAGAAGCTGAATCCAACGGAATGAATATTGCAACATATAGTCTTCACATCCGAACAAAACGAACGAATGCATTCCTCTTGAAATGGTCACTTATCCATAAATTGAGAAGCCACGCAGAATTAAGGTAGAGAAATAAATCAACAAGGTACGGATCAAGAACAAATAATCGGTAAGAAATCCCAATCTCAAACCAATATCCGTGGAAGAAGAACTAGAGCTACAAGAATTCCCACCTATGAAACTTCCGAACCTTTCCGGTTATGCAATCAGGTGTTGGGGATACAGGGGAAGCATAATATCTCACCCAAACTAGAAAATCCTACATCCAGTTGTATCCATCCTTCAGCACATAACCAAGAAACCTTCGGAAACCATCTACCTCAACCTTCGAAAAGCATCCGTTATACAAGTTATGGCGATACTCCCGAACTCCCGCCCCAGTACTGGGTGGCGTCGAGGTTATCTCACCAACGAACTGCATAAAAGAGATTTTCAATGTCGGCGTACTAAACTCAGGTATTCCAGAACTGCAACGATAAAATTATGATGACAACACCTCAGAGCTCAACTCCCCGGGACACTTCCACAAAACCCCTGACAGGAGGCACCAAGACAATGTTCTCATCATAAAACCATCGGAACGATTCCAAGATACCCGCGTGATCCTAAATTTTTTTGGTGAAATTTGAGAAGAGAAGAGTCAAAACTCTACGTCAGGATGCCTTACCAGAGCGATGAGGAGACTGGGAAGTAAAAAGAATTCCTAAACTCTCCGATATATAATTCCTAAATGACTCAAAACATTTTTCTAGACACAACTCGGCCGCTAAAAACGATCAAGCAATGGGGCTCCTAAGGTCGGGGAAGGCTCTGATTACCAACTTGTAACACCCTCGATGCGACTATAGCTCCCACGTGTCGAGGCACGACTTAGAGACATAATCGCATTGAAGGCATATGTCGCAAGTTAGGCAATCTTCACAACATCCCATGTAATATAAATAATAAAGGGGAGATAACATAGTTGGCTTACACTCGCCATGTCAATCAAGTACATAAATAACATTACATCAACCAAACACTCATGGCCCGGCTACGGCACCAAAATAAAAGAGAACCCAACATGCGACACGGTCCCAATCACCCCCAACTGAGCACCACTACTGATCATCAGGAAAGGAAACATAGTAACGTTGAGAGTCCTCGTCGAACTCCCACTTGAGCTCAAACGCGTCACCTGGAGCGGAATCATCAGGCCCTGCATCTGGTGTAATAGTAATCTGTGAGCCACAGGGACTCAGCAATCTCGCACCCTCGCGATCAAGACTATTTAAGCTTATAGGTAAGGCAAGGTAAAATATATGTGGAGCTGCAGCAAGCGACTAGCAAGTATGGTGGCTATCCTATTCGCAAAAGAGAGCGAGAAGAGGAAGCAAAGCGCGAGTGAAAAACTAGAGAACAACCTGCGCAAACATTACTCCAACACCGTGTCCACTTCCCGGACTCCGCGAGAAGAGGCCATCACGGTAACACACTCAGTTGATTCATTTTAATTAAGTTAAGGTTAAAGTTATCTACAACCGGACATTAACAAATTCCCATCTGCCCGTAACCGCGGGCACGGCTTTTGAAAGTTCAAATCCCTGTAGGGGAGTCCCAACTTAGCCCATGACAAGCTCTCATGGTCAACGAAGGAATAGACCTCCTCCCAAGACGTTCCGATCAGACTCGGCATCTCGGTTCTTCAAGACACTTCGACAGGTTAAAACAAGACCAGCAACACCGCCCGAATGTGCCGACAAATCCCGATAGGAGCTGCACATATCTCGTTCTCAGGGCACACTCAGATGAGCAAGACGTCGGGTAGGCCAGCCCAGAGTTGCCCCTGGTAGCCCCGGACATCGCTCGGTGGGACCAACACTCAGAGGATCACTGGCCCGGGGGGGCTAAAATAAGATGACCCTCGGGCTCCGAAAACCCAAGGAAAAGAGGCTAGGTGGCAAATGGTAAAACCAAGGTTGGGCATTGCTGGAAAAGCTTTAATCAAGGCGAACTATCAAGGGGTTCCCATTATAACCCAACCGCATAAGGAACGCAAAATCTGGGAACATAACACCGATATGACGGAAACTAGGGCGGCAAGAGTGGAACAAAACACTAGGCGAGAGGCTGAGCCTTCCACCCTTTACCAAGTATATAGATGCATTAAGATAACAATATAACATGATGATATCCCAACAAGTAAATAAATGTTGCAACAAGGAACGACCTTCGATCTTCACCTGCAGCTAGCAACGCTATAAGAGGGGCTGAGCAAAGCGGTAACATAGCCAATCAATGGTTTGCTAGGACATGGTGGTTTAGAGGTTTGACATGGCAAATTTGGGAGGCTTGAAAGCAAGTGGTAGGCATCGTAGCATTGGCATAGCAAAAGAGCGAGCAAACTAGCATAGCAAAGATAGTAGTGATTTCGAGGGTATGATCATCTTGTCTGCACAGTTGTCAGAGTTGACTGGATCCTCGAAAGAAAACTCAACGGGCTCCTCATTAGCGAACTCGTCTCCCGGCTCTACCCAAACAAGACAAACAAGCAACAAGGACACAATCAACCACGTGCAAGGATCAAACAATATGATGCAAAGATGATGTGCTATGCGGGATGCGATGCGGGATGTATATGCAAGATGTGACAAGAAATGCATGAACCTGGCCTAAACTTGGGAATCCAAGTGCGCCACTGGAAAGATGAGATGAAATCGCTTGAAAACGATATAAAGAACGCCGGAATCGGAGTTACGGTTTGGAAATGGCAAGCGATTCAAATATGACACCGGTCTGCGATTTACAGCAAGTAGCCATCTAAATGCAACGAAATGAACATGCTACAACACTCAAACATGACAACAAAGTACATGTCAGGGATGCATTCAAGATGATTAACAAAAGTCTAGCACCGAGCTACGGCCAATTCATCCATTAACAGGTTCGAACAAGCATGGCAAAAATGCATATGGCAAACAGATCTCAGACTTAGTGAAATTAACACTTGTCTGGAATTTCAGATCAGGTAGCACTCTTCGGAGCAACAAAATTACATTCTACAGGACCTGAACATGACAAAGTAAAGCATGGCATGGAGCTACTCAAAGAGCTTAACAAAAGTCCCTTAGTGATGCTGAGCCAAAAGGGATCAGAAAATACAATTGCAAGCATGTGAACATAGCAAAAACATAATCAGTTTTCAGACTTAGTGAAAACTGGAGCATGCTGAAAAAAGATATCAAGTAGGCATGTTTACGAGCTCGATGCACCCACTACAGGGCAAGTCATGACAAGCTAAGAATACACCCATCAAGAATACACAAAATGCAAGCTAGACATGGCAAGAACAATAACCTAGCATGTACGGATCAACTACAACAACATCGGCAAAATTGCAAACAAGTTGACAATCTGCCCAGATTCACAAAGTAGCAAAAGTAGAGCTCGATTGACTCAAGCTAGGGTGCTCCATAATTGCAAACAAAGACATGGATGGATAGAGCACTACAGGATTAACAAAAAAATCATTACTGATCATCCTCAAAAGAGGCACGGATCACTAGGAAACAACACGAACATATGGCATCATGAGATAAACAGATCAAGGACTTAGTGGAATTGCTAAGTCCCTGAAAACAAAATTAGCAAGTGCACCACTTTGCAAGCTCGTGCTAGTCACCACAAACATCACAAAAATACATGGGTTGCACCTCTGGAAATATGACAAAACCCTTAACAGAACATATGTAGAACATCACGGCATATCATGCACACATTAATCATGGTAAAAATGACAAAATGCTAAATGGAGTAGCAGATCTGACAATAATCTCAAGTAGTCCTCTTCTAACTGCATTTCGGGCATCAAGATGAACTCAAATGAAAATGATGCAATGGAATGAAATGATGTACTCTCTGAGATGAACATTTTGATATGCTATATGCCAAAAACGGAGTTACGGATGCAAAGTTACGAGGCTATGAACATGAGCATATGGGCTAGGGTTTCGAGAGAAAAAGCCAACCCGAGGAGATATTTTCAGATCTGGATCGCACGCGGATCGAGGTTCGACGGAATCTTGCCGGAGTTCACTGTAGACGGCCGGAGGCGACGAGGAGGATGGCGGAGGGCGGCGGGGTCGCCGGAGAGGAGGCGAGGCCGAGGCTAGGGGCGGCCGGGGTGGTGTTGAGGCGGCGGCGAGGTGGCACGGGCGCGGCGGCCGAGGCGGCGAGCAGCCGGGTGGCGGGCGGCGGAGCTGCGGCGGCACGGCGCCGACGCGGTGGTGGCGGGGAGCCGGCGAGCGGCGCGGGAGGAGGAGAAGGTCGGGCGGCGGCGGAGGAGGCCTGGGCCGCGGGGGCTCTCCTCGGGCCCGGCGGGCCGCGGGCGGTGGCGGCGGCGGGGTCGGACACGTCCGACTCGGCGTGGACGTTGTCCGGCGGCGGCGGATCTGGGGTTTTAGGGTTAGGGACGAGGGGAGACCCGGGATTTCAGGGAGAGGCCTTTATATAGGCATAGAGGGAGCTAGTAGAATCCAAATGAGGTGCGGTTTTCGACCACGCGATCGTGATCGAACGCTCTAGATGATGGAGCAGGTTTAGGTGGATTTTGGGCCAAATTGGAGGGGTGTTGGGCTGCAACACACACAAGGCCTTTTCGGTCTCTCGGTTAACCGTTGGAGTATCAAACGAAGTCCAAATGATACGAAACTTGACAGGCGGTCTACCGGTAGTAAACCAAGGCCGCTTGGCAAGTCTCGGTCCAATCCGGAAATGTTTAATCCCCACACACGAAAGAAAGCTATAAATGACCACCGGAGGAGAACGAAGCGCCGGAATGCAAAACGGACAACGGGGAAAATGCTCGAATGCATGAGATGAACACGTATGCAAATGCGATGCACATGATGACAAGATATGGGATGCATGACAACGATAACAACACACGGAGACAAAGACCCGAACCCGAAAAATTAAAATAACTTAACGCCGAAACGGCAAGAGTTGGAGTACAAATTGGGAAATTTACATCCGGGGTGTTACAGAATCCCTCAAGAGCGCGATGGCCAAAGCCAAAAAGGAGGCGGAGAAGGAACAAGCCACCTTCCGAAAATAGGAAGCAAGGTTGGATGAAGTCCAACAAGAGCTCAAGGATGCCATAAGCAAATGTGAGTCCTTGGAGCGCAAGATTTCTGATCGAGACTCCGGACTTGCTAAGGCCCTCCAAAGCGTGAAGGAGGCCCAGTTTGAAGCCCAAGGCGCCTGTCGGGAGATCCAAGAGGCAAGGAAGATAGAGGCGGGTAAGGCCTTTAATATGCAGAGCAAATTTGTAAGGACGAGATACATCTTACTGACCCGGGTTTGCAATTCTCAAGGAGCATTTGCGGATCTGCCCCGGAGTCTTGCTGACGCCATGGAGTTTTTCTAAGCCGAAGAGGGGAGCTCGATAGAGAAGCTGTTTTGGTCGCAGTACCTTGCGCCAGAGCATCCGGTTTCCCTCAGCTATCAGCTGAATCAGCTGACCGAACTGCGTAGGGTGGCCGAATTATCCATGACGGATGTGATAGTCCATCTTTGGCCAGCCGATCGCATACCCAGTAGCTACTTCAGACTCGTGAAGCGGCTAGTCAATGCCTGCTCCCGGCTTGATGCCATAAAGTGGTCCGTTTGTACCGAAGGTGCCCGGATGGCCTTCGCCCGTGTCAAGGTGCGGCGGGTGATTATGAATGCCACCAAGCTTGCAACCGAGGGACCGCCCGCAGGCAAGGAGCGCCGCAGGCCGGAGGGGTATTTTGACAAAGTCCTAGAAGGATCCCGCATTGTAGAGGGCCAGTGTTCGAAGGATATTATTTTTGAATGAATGTATCTGGGCTGCCCGAACTAAACAAAACCTTTGTATAATATATTTTCTTGTTTTGTCTCAAATTATATTCCTCATGTGCGGCCGTTTGTTGTATCTAAGATTTTGCCAGTCGTCGGCTTCAGCCCCTAAGTAGATATTACAAGTGTGTTCGGTATAGCACGTGAGCATACTTGACCCAACATCGTGGTCCTTAAAGGAGGTGATAATGCGACAAACTAGGCAATCAGACTATGTGGCTTTATCACTCTCACTTAGCCATAGGAGTTTGATAGTGGGGCTAAGAACTAGCCCTTGGGGAGCATGCGGCTGTCCGAACTGGGATGCCTTAGGCGCGTGACCGAGCCGAAGTCGGTCCTTCATGTAATACAGAAAAAATGGCAAAAGATTTATGTGAAGTCGCCAAATAGCTGACCAGCTCTCGCAGCATAATGATAGTCAGTTTTCGGCTTTCTGTACTGAGGCGTTTGACCAGATGAGCCAGAAACACAATCGCAGTAGTTCTCCTTTTACTACCCTAGCCAAACTAGCGGAACGTAAGGTAGTAACCACAGGAGCCGGGCAACCAAACTATTGAACAAAGACATGATTCGGAGCTGATGCATATAATGCCATATTTGGGACGCCGAAGCATACTATAAAAGTGTTCGGGCTTCTTATTTTTGAATAATATATGTGGCCGGATAAAGCCCCTGGCGATTTGAATCGTGCTGAGGTGTATGTGCCAATCTAACATAAAGACGGTACACAGGTTAGCCAATAATCCAATACCCCACTAGGATAGGCGAAGACTGCTTCCATTATAGCCTGATTGATGTGTCAGAACGCATTTTTACCGAGAATGCCATAATTGTCAAGGCTATTTCACATGCCAAGAAATTGAGAACAAGGGAAAGATGTATACAGGTCCTTAAAAACAAAACTATAATCTTGAAGATCCTTTGGACACTCCGCTGCACGTCTGCTTCGCTTTTCGCCTTCATGTGTGATCCTTTGAGAGGATGGACGGTCGAGTACATAGAAGGGGCCTGGACGAGGGGCCCTTGGTACAATCAAAAAGTGATGTGGGTTGTAAAAGAACCTAAAAATAAGAAAAGGTGGATGATATGAGAGTCCAGATAGGGTTGAGCCGTATTGTGGACTATGTTTTCGGTGTGCCTCCGTCTTTGCCCATGGTATCTTTAGTGCGTAGTTATGTGCGCGTGATACGTATGCCGCTACCAGGTTGGGGTTTTGACGGAGGCTGAATTGCTAATCTAGCTCTGGATGAGCCGGACTGCCATTAGGCAGGGTAGATCGGACTCGTTTGACAGTATCCAGGGTCTTGACTACCGATGTAGTATTCGGTTTGTTAAGGCCACCCTGTGCTTCAGCTGCGAGAGCCGTGGTATGCTCCTCAGTACTGAGGGAGCGTTCCATGTTTCCATTGACTATTATAATGCCACGCGGTCCGGGTATCTTGAGCTATAGATAAGCATAATGTGGGACCGCATTGAAACAGGCGAACGCGGTCCATCTGAGTAGTGTGTGATAGCCACTACGGAAAGAGATGATGTCGAAGATCAAGTCCTCGCTCCAGAAATTATCCGTTGAGCCGAAGACTACCTCTAACATTACGGACCCTATGCAGCGGGCCTCTATGCTGGGTATCACTCCTTTAAAGGTGGTTTTGATGGGATTTATTCTTGACGGATCAATGCCCATTTTACGGATAGTGTCCTGGTAAAGCAGGTTAAGACTGCTACCGCCATCCATAAGGACGCGCGTGAGATGGAATCCGTCGATAATTGGATCGAGGACTGATACGTCTCCATCATATCTACTTTTCCAAACACTTTTGCCCTTGTTTTGGACTCTAACTTGCATGATTTGAATGGAACTAACCCGGACTGACGCTGTTTTCAGCAGAGTTACCATGGTGTTATTTATGTGCAGAAACAAACGTTCTCGGAATGACCTGAAACTTCACGGAGCAACTTTTTGGAAAATATAAAAAATACCTGCAAAAGTTGAAGGCTAGGGGGCCCACCACTTGTCCACGAGGGTGGGGGGCGCGCCCCCCTGATGTTTACTACACAACCGTCTCCTTGTAGACGTTGCTAGGCCTCCAAGTGCAGAGGTTTGTAGGATAGTAGCAAATTTCCCTCAAGTGGATGACCTAAGGTTTATCAATCCGTAGGAGGCGTAGGATGAAGATGGTCTCTCTCAAGCAACCCTGCAACCAAATAACAAAGAGTCTCTTGTGTCCCCAACACACCCAACACAATGGTAAATTGTATAGGTGCACTAGTTCGGTGAAGAGATGGTGATACAAGTGGTATATGGATAGTAGATATAGGTATTTGCAATCTGAAAAT
Source organism: Triticum aestivum (assembly GCF_018294505.1). NCBI lineage: Eukaryota > Viridiplantae > Streptophyta > Magnoliopsida > Poales > Poaceae > Triticum > Triticum aestivum. The sequence continues at coordinate 529,787,052 of NC_057812.1, forward strand.
ATAAAAACAGCAAGGTAAAGAATGATAAAAGTGAGCGTAAGCGTTATTGCAATGCATTGAAACAAGGCCTAGGGTTCATACTTTCACTAGTGCAAGTTCCCTCAACAATAATAACATAATTGGATCACATAACTATCCCTCAACATGCAACAAAGAGTCACTCCAAAGTCACTAATAGCGGAGAACGAACGAAGAGATTATGGTAGGGTACGAAACCACCTGAAAGTTATTCTTTCCAATCAATCTGTTGGGCTATTCTTATAAGTGTCACAAACAGCCCTAGAGTTCGTACTAGAATAACACCTTAAGACACAAATCGACCAAAACCATAATGTCACCTAGATACTCCAATGTCACCTCAAGTATCTGTGGGTATGATTATACGATATGCATCACACAATCTCAGATTCATCTATTCAACCAACACAAAGGACCTCAAAGAGTGGCCCAAAGTTTCTACCGGAGAATCACGACGAAAACATGTGCCAACCCCTATGCATAGGTTCATGGGCGGAACCCACAAGTTTATCACCAAAACATACATCAAGTGGATCACGTGATATCCCATTGTCACCACAAATATCCACGGCAAGACATACATCAAGTGTTCTCAAATCTTTAAAGACTCAATACGATAATATAACTTTAAAGGGGAAACTCAATCCATTACAAGAGAGTAGAGGGGGGAAGAAACATCATAGGATCCAAATATAATAGCAAAGCTCGTGATACATCAAGATCGTATCATCTCAATAACACGAGAGAGAGAGATCAAACACATAGCTACTGGTACATACCCTTAGCCCCGAGGGAGAACTACTCCCTCCTCATCATGGAGAGCGCCGGGATGATGAAGATGGCCACCGAAGAAGGATTGCCCCCTCCGGCAGGGTGCCGGAACGGGTCTAGATTGGTGTTCGGTGGCTACGGAGGCTTTTGGCGGCGGAACTCCCAATCTATTGTGCGTTCTAGAAGTTTTAGGGTACGTAGGTATATATGGGTGAAAGAACTACATCGGTGGACCGAAGGGGGGGCACGAGGCAGGGGGCGCGCCCTAGGGGGGTGGGCGCGCCCCCCACCCTCGTGGGCACCTTCCTTCTTTCCTGACGTGCACTCCAAGCTTTCTCGGTAGCTTTCCTTCCAAAAATAAATTCTCTAGTTGATTTTTTTCCGCTTCGACTCCGTTTCATATTCCTTTTCTTCGAAACACTGAAATAGGCAAAAAATAGCAAATCTGGGCTGGGCCTCCAGTTAATAGGCTAGTCCCAAAAATAATATAAAAGTGGATAATAAAGCCCAATATTGTCTAAAACAGTAGATAATATAGCATGGAGCAATCAAAAATTATAGATTCATTGGAGAAGTATCAAGCATCCCCAAGCTTAATTCGTGCTCGTCCTGGAGTAGGTAAATGATAAAAACTGAAATTTTGATGCGGAGTGCTACTTGGCATAATTTCAATGTAATTGTTCTTAATTGTGGTATGAATATTCAGATCCGAAAGATTCAAGACAAAAGTTCATATTGACATAAAAATGATAATACTTCAAGCATACTAAGAAATTATGTCTTCTCAAAATAACATGGCCAAAGAAAGTTCATCCCTACAAAATCATATAGTTTAGTCATGTTTCATTTTCGTCACACAAGAAGGCTCTCATCATGCACAACCCCGATGACAAGCCAAGCAATTGTTTCATTCTTTAGTAATCTCAAACTCATAAACTTTCATGCAATACATGACCGCGAGCCATGGATATAGCACTATGGGTTGAATAGAATAATGAGGGGGTTATGTGGAGAAGACAAAAAAGGAGAAAGTCTCACATCAACGAGGCTAATCAATGGGCTATGGAGATGCCCACCGATTGATGTTAATGCAAGGAGTAGGGATTGCCATGCAATGGATGCACTAGAGCTATAAATGTATGAAAGATTAACAAAAGAAACTAAGTGGGTGTGCATCCAACTTGCTTGCTCACAAAGACCTAGGGCACTTGAGGAGGCCCATTGTTGGAATATACAAGCCAAGTTCTATAATGAAAAATTCCCACTAGTATATGAAAGTGATAACATGAGAGACTCTCTACTATGAAGATCATGGTGCTACTTTGAAGCACAAGTGTGGTAAAAGGATAGTAACATTGTCCCTTCTCTCTTTTTCTCTCATTTTTTTGGGCCTTCTCTTTTTTTATGGCCTTTCTCTTCTTTTTTATGGGCTTTCTCTTTTTTTTATTCCTCATTTGGGACAATGCTCTAGAAAATGATGATCATCACACTTCTATTTATTTACAACTCAATGATTACAACTCGATACTGAAAGTGCGTTATATCGACTAGAGGGGGGGTGAATAGGCGATTTTTATGAAATTCTTCACTGAGGAATTTGCCGGTGAGGAAATTCCTTAGCGAAGAACTACTAGCAGTGGAATAAGTAATCAAAACTAAACATAACAGCATACAAGCATAGTCATCATGATGAAATGAAGACAGACACAGAGTACAGGAAGCGTAAGCACAGGATAACACAGGATGAAGACAAACAGGCTGAAGAAATTGAACTGAGGAAATTGAGAAAGTCTTCATTCAAAGTTTTCAAACACAGATATGAACAAACACACAACACCGTTATGACGAAATGAAAGGGTTGAGGGAATAGAACCAGTAAGCTTGGTGAAGACATTGATTTGGTAGACCAGTTCCAACTACTGTCTTAGTTGTACGTCTGGTTGGAGCGGCTTAGTATTTAAACTCGAGGACACACAGTCCCGGACACCCAGTCCTGAACACGCAGCTCAGGACACCCAGTCCTCACCGTATTCTCCTTGAACTAAGGTCACACAGACCTTGTCCAATCACTTGTGGTAAGTCTTCAGGTGACTTCCGAACCTTCACAAACTTGGTCACTTGGTGATCCACAATTCCTCTTGGATTCTCTAGACCATGACGCCTAACCGTCTGGAAGAAGCACAGTCTTCAAAGGTAACAAGCGTCGGATCCATGCAGGATCAATCTCTTCAGTGATGCTCAATCACTTGGGGTTTGTAGGTGTTTGGGTTTTTCCTCACTTGATGATTTTCGCTAAAAGTCCTCGGAGGATGGGTTGCTCTCAAATGACAAGTGTTAGTTTCTCTCGGAGCAGCCAACCAGCTAGTGGTTGTAGGGGGCGGCTATTTATAGCCTAGGGAGCAGCCCGACATGATAAGACATAAATGCCCTACATTGATATGACCGTTAGGTGGATAGATATTTTGGGACAGCTGGCGCATAGCACAGCAACAGTCGGAATTTTGAGTAGCAAAATCCTCAGGGCTATCATGTTCCTCACTGTGTAGGAAATCCACACTGGCGAATTCCTAAATCCTCAGTCAGAACAAATTCCTCAGAGACCAGAAGAACTTCGTCTTTGTCGCTAAAGAATATGACTAGACTGTTTGAGATTTCCAATGGCTTCACTCGAAGGGATTGGTAGGTGTAGGATTTTGAGTTGAGCATCACATGGAAATTTTTCCTTAGTATTTCCTCAACCCCCTTTAACAGTATGGTGTTTCCTATGACTCAAGAAAGAGAAAATGAAAATATGGAAACAAAAGTCTTCACGCTTCATGTTCCTCGAATGAATACCAAGTCTTCAAGGCACACCTATTTCTTCACTTTCAAAGTCTTCAAAAAGTCTTCAGAGATTAAAAGTCTTCAGTCAAAGAACTTCATTTTTAGGGGTCGACTTTCTCTGTAAATATCAAACTCCTCATAGACTTATAGACCTGTGTACACTCACAAACGCATTATTTCCTTAACCTATAAGTCTTCAATACACCAAAATCACTAAGGGGCACTAGATGCACTTACAATCTCCCCCTTTTTGGTGATTGATGACAATATAGGTTAAGTTTTCAACGGGGATAAACGTATGAAGTGTAAATACTGATATTGAGGAATTTGATTGCAAGATATAGAAAAACTCCCCCTGAAGATGTGCATAGTGAGGAATTTGCTTTTGAAGCAATGCACACTTGAAGAGTTGAATCATGGAGATCTCCCCCTATATCTTGTAATTCATACACGCATTTGATGTATAACAGTGAAGAATTTGAAATTCATGATGAAATATGGTGACTGATGTAATTCAGCATGCGTGCAATAATATTAACGAGGAATAAGCATGGAGAAAAACGTCTCAAGAGTATCGGGGCACCATGGGGTTTAAGTTTACAACTTGATCCAATAAACTCTCAGAAGAACAAGAGTTGTAACTTGAAAAAATATGCCCATATAGAAAGACCCGCTTGAAGACTAACTCAAAATTCACCCCCTTTGTCATCAAATGACCAAAAGGATCGAATATGAGGACTAACACCCTTGAAGAATATCAAGTTGATGAAGGAGCGCCAGCGTTGTTGGGGTCGTTTGTTGTAGTAGGGCCTGCCGGAGTGTCGTCCAAGTCTTCATTTTCATCAGTGTCGCGCGATGAAGAATATGAGCTGGCCACTAAGGAAGGAACCTTGACCTTCTTGAATTTCTTCGGTGGAGGTGCAGACCGGTCAAAATCCTCCTTCAGACCCATTTTCTTCAGATCATCTTCACCATACAGATGTGACAGAATGGCCCAGGTGCGACCGAACACTTCATGGAGGTAGTAATGGTTTTTCTTCACTGCATTGTGTGTAGTAATCATGTTGTGAAGAAATGAACCAAACTAAAGCTTAACCCATTTATGATTTTGATCCACCTTCTGGTGAAGACTAAGCAGAAGCTCATGATCAGTAATCACACGAGGAGCAGTGGCTTGAGGAGTAGACTTGGGTGCATTGGCAGAGTCATGTGTGGTAGAGTCATCATTGGTGGAAAAAGAGGCAGCTTTGCGAAACTGTCCATCCAATGGACGAATGCCTTCATCGATAATAGCTGGTGCCTTGCCCTTTTATCAACTGAGGAATAGGTCTGCTTGAGGACTACAATCGGGGGCAAGTAGCTGAGGTGATTCTGTAAGTGCATCTAGTGCCACCCCTAGTTGGTTTTGGAGTATTGACGACAAACCTAGTTGAGGGACTAATGTGTTTGTGAGAATTGCAGGATAACACAGGTAGAAGTCCCTCGTTGATTCAGTTTTCCTTCTAGAGATGACCCCTAAAATTGAATGAAGACATTGAAGTCAAAGGTGGTATATGAAGATATTCACATTGAAGACTATGACAAGAGAAGACACCACATGAAGCCTATGGAGCTCGAAGACTTAGATCTTTCGTAGTTCTCTTTCTTCTATGTTGAGTCATAGGAACCACCGTACTGTTAAGTGGGGTCCAAGAGAACCAGTCAGAATGACTGAAGTGATGCTTAAACAAAACCTATGTCTTCGAGTGAAGACTTTGAGAGCGAATCTTGTCTAGAGTCGGGCAAGTCAGCTTTGCTTGATGCCCAAGTAAAGTTGTCGTGTGAGTTTGAAATCTGACCGTTGGAACACGTGTCAGTTCCTTAGTGACCCAGGGTCATTTCGAACAAATCAGGTCGGGTTGCCAAGTGGCTATAAATAGCCCACCCCCTACAACCGTAAACGGTTGGCTGCTCAGATTCAGAGTACGGCTTTTGTCGTTTCAGAGCAACCCACCTCGAAGCCTTTGAGAGAGAATTCCTTGCGAGGATAAAGCCCTAACCACCCAGAGCCAAAGAGAATTAGGCATCACTTAAGTCTTCTTGTCTGTGTGATCTGAAGACTTATTACACTTGAGGACTGTGCATCCTCCAGCCGGTTAGGCGTCGCGTTCTGAGCATCCAAGAGACATTGTGGATTGCCGGTGAACAAAGTCTATGAAGGTTTGGGAGTCTACCTTGAAGAATTACCAGAGTGACTGGGCGAGGTCTGTGTGACCTTAGCTCAAGGGGAATATGGTGAGGACTGGGTGTCCTGAGCTGCGTGTTCAGGACTGGGTGTCCGGGACTGTGTGTCCTAAGGTTTAAATACCTAGCCGCCCTAACCAGACGTACAGTTGTCACAGCAACTGGAACTGGTCCAACAAATCATTGTCTTCAGCGAGTCACTGGTTTCATCTTACCTTCCCTTTACTTACTGTTACTCCTTGTGAAGTCATTGTATGTTCGCACTATCTTTTGTCTTCACTGAGTGACTGCGTGTTCTGTGTGGCTTCACAATATCTTCCTACCTAATCCTTACTACATTGCTGCTATTAGTCATTGTGCTTTCACTCTATTGAATACTTGACTATGGCTTGCCTAGTGTAGTCTACCTTCCGCTGCAGGGTAATATGTTTATTTCTATCGTTTGTCTTCATAACTTCCACGTATTGAAGACTTTCATAAAAATCGCCTATTCACCCCCCCTCTAGTCGATATAACGCACTTTCAATTGGTATCAGAGCAAGGTGCTCCCTTGTTCTGTGTGATTCGGTTTAACCACCTGGAGTTTTAGCTATGTCGACTGCAGGGATAATTAAAGTCTCCGCTGCATGCCCCGTCTTTGATGGAACTGAATATCCCTACTGGAAGAATAAGATGCGCATGCATCTTGAAGCCATTGACGTCGACCTATGGTATGTCGTCAAGAACGGCGTTTCCAAGGCTGGAGAAGGTGTCACTGCTGCTGATGTCAAGAAGTTCATTCAACTGGACTCTACTGCCAAGAATATCATCTGTGGTCATCTGACCAAAGGACAGTATGGCCGTGTGAGTGCTTTGGAAACATCCAAGCTGGTTTCGGACTGGCTCTCCAAGGTCAATGAAGGCGTCTCAACCCAGAGAGATCAGAGAATCAGTGTCCTTTGCAACCTCTTCAACCGCTTCAAGCGAAATGACAATGAGAATGTCCAGCTCACATTTGACCGACTCACTGACATCACAAATGAGCTTCAAGCCCTCGGCGCTACTGAGATCACCAAACATGAAGTCGTCAAGACACTACTAAGATCACTTGATAGTTCGTTTGACACCCTAGCCCTGATGATTCAAGAACGTCCTGATTTCAAGACACTCGATCCGTCTGACATACTTGAGAGGCTCAACACACATGAATTTCAGCTTTCTGACAAAAAAGAGATATCTACGGTCCAAACTATGGGCGAACTCGTGCCTTGAAGGCAAAAGCTGTCTCCTCATCTGAAGAAGAATCTGACAGCAGTTCGGATGATCCTGAAGACATTGGAAGGGAACTTGCTATGCTTGTGAAGAAGTTCCCAAAATTCACCAAGAAGAAAGGTTTCAGAAAGTCTTCCCGATCAAGCTCAAGGAATGATGAAGCTTCTGCTGACGACTACAAGAAGAAAACATGTCACAAATGCAAGAAACCTGGCCACTTCATCTCTGAGTGTCCATAGTGGGACAATGAGAACAAAAAGAAGAAGAAGAGCAAGGAATATGACTCTGACGACAAGAAGAAGAAGAAATACTCAAAGTCTTCTTCCAAGTCTTCCTCAAAGTCTTCATCACACAAGAAGAGCTCATCTGGCAAGGCATGTGCGTTTGTTGGCAAGGAAATGGATTCAGAGGAGGAGTCCACTTCTGAGGAGGCGGAGGTGGAGTCTGAGGAGGAGTCCGATTGAGGCGTCGCAAGTCTGGCTACAGCATATGTTGCCAAGTCCATCTTCAACACTGAAGACAATGACTTCATCACCGACACCGATGCAAATGACAAGGACTACTCTGCTTCTACCTACTGCTTCATGGCACGCGGTGCCATGGTAAACATACACACTACTCACTATCAAACATCTAGTGACGATGACTCTGATTGTGGTTCAAAACCCAGCTACAAAACACTTGCTAAAACTGCAACTGAACAACAGAAAGCTATGGAACATATTCAAAAACTGTTAGACCGAAGCCATGATCTGTTAGGTGCTGAAATGACTCGATCCGAATCCTTAATTGAAGACATAAAAAATCTTCACGTTAAGTATGAGGAACTTGAAAGTCGTCATGAAACTCTCTCAACAACTCATGAAAAGCTTTCCTATGATTATCTTCAAAGGAAGCAAGATCTTGAGAAATTGAGAGCGGCTCATGAAGATCTTCAAAAGGAAAACGAGTCACTTCGCGCCGAACAGATCAGCTCCGCTCAGGAAGGATTTGAACCACCATGTCTTAAATGCATTGAGCGTGATAATGCTACTACTGTTGCTGAATGTTCTACTGCTGCTACTGTTGCAATATCTTCAACTATTGATGTGGGAACTAACCCCTCTGCTGAGGATTCCACTACTATTGCTGATGAGAATGCTAGGTTGAAGACATTGCTTGAAACAGGGATGTACAAAAGTCTTAAAGGGCATCAGACACTATGTGATGTCCTCAAAAAGCAGATTTTGAACCGAAACCCGAGGAAAGAGGGTGTTGGGTTCGTAAGGAAAATGAATGCTGATGGCTCTTACTGGAAACCTGAGCAGTACCCCAAAACCACATGGGTTGCTGCAAAGGAATTTTCAGCAGATCCATCCACTCTATCTGGGTTCACTTGTGCTAACCCCATTGTAATTGATGAATCCTTTGATGCAAACTATAAACTGTTTAAGAATCAGAATGGTGAAGTGTTTGCCAAGTACATTGGTACTAACTACAGGAATGGACCGCCTATGAAGAAGATATGGGTTTCGAAAAGGTGTCTGGAGAATCTTCCTGTGAATGTCATCATGACACCTCACGTGAAGAAGACAAACCTCAGACCAAAGGCTTCATACAGACAGAGGACTCACCTGAGTCGCACTAACGCAAATGTTTTGCAGGGAAACCATACTCAGGCATATGAATATGAGAGCGGTTCATCAAACCGCCATGTTCATAAGACCAAGAACTATTCTGCTTATTCTTATGAGTACTATTGTCCGCCTGCAAGACTGTTTGCTAGGGCTCCACTTAGACTTATTGCTTCTAAGCCACCCTTGAAGATGTGGGTGGCTAAGAAAGCTTAACTCTCTTTTGCAGGGAAAGGTCTCCAGCAGAAAACCAAAATCGTCTGACGCTATTGCTGGGGACCTTAAACATCTTGTAGGGCGCAAGATCAAATGCCCGAATGGTCTTACTATGTACTTCGTTCCTGAATCACTTTCTACTCTCCCTATTAGTCCTATTCTGGATCTAAGCTTTCATAACCCACTGGTTCGTCAAATGTTTTTGCTTCACAATGCTCTTCGTGAAGCCTATCCCCCTAACTGCACTGTAGGGTACGACACCAGCATCTTCAGAATGGATTATTGATAGTGGGTGTACAAATCACATGACTGGCAAAAGAAGCCTTCTTATGGACTCAACCTTACATCCATCCGACAAGAGCCACGTCACATTTGCTGACATTGGTAAAAGTAAGGTATTGGGTCTAGGTAGAGTTGCAATCTCAAGGGATCAACACATGGATAAAGTCATGCTTGTTGAATCCCTTAGCTTCAACTTAATGTCTGTCTCAATGCTTTGCGATTTAAACATGATCGTAATATTTGGAAAATATCATTGCCTTGTTCTAATGGAATCTGACAAGTCTCTAGTATTTGAAGGGTATCAAAAAGATGATTTGTACGTGGTAGATTTCTCAGCAGGACCACAGCTTGCCGTATGTCTTCTAGCAAAAGCTTCAGAATGCTGGCTCTGGCATCGGAGGCTTGGGCATGCTGGCATGAGGAACCTCCACACCCTGGCAAGATGACGAGGGCCAAACATCCCTCGAAGACAATCATGACCACTACTCGACCCTTCGAACTGCTTCACATGGATCTTTTCGGTCCCAGTCATTACTCAACTCTTACTACTACTGCTTGTCTCTATGGCTTTGTCATTGTTGATGATTATTCTAGATATACTTGGGTGAACATAATACTTTACAAGACTGAAGTGCAGGATGTCTTCAGACGCTTCGCCAATCGAGCAATGAACAACTATGGCGTCAAGATAAAGCATATCAGAAGTGACAATGGCACTGAATTCAAGAACACTGGCCTTGATACATATCTTGATACCTTGGGCATCACACATGAATTCTCAGCCCCGTACACGCCACAGCAGAATGGGGTCGTCGAACGCAAGAACAGAACACTCATTGAGATGGCCAGCACAATGCTAGATGAATACAAGACTCCAAGAAAATTCTGGCTTGAAGCTATTGATACTGCATGCCACACAATCAATCATGTTTATCTTCACAAGCTTATGAACAATACATCTTATGAGCTCCTTACTGGCAAGAAGCCAAGTGTCAGTTACTTCAGAGTATTTGGCGCCAGGTGCTGGATCAAGGACCCACATCACACCTCAAAGTTTGCACCAAAAGCACATGAGGGTTTTATGCTTGGATATGGAAAGGATTCACACTCCTACAGAGTCTTCAATCTCTTTCATTACAAAGTGGTTGAAACAATGGATGTGCGGTTCGATGAGACCAACGGTTCACAAAGAGAGCAACTGCCAAATGTGCTAGATGAAGTTCCATCCAGTGAATCAATCAAGCTAATGGGAACTGGAGAAATTATACCTTCTGAAGCTCATCCTGAAGAAGAACTTATCATCTCAGCACCTGATCAACATGAAGACAATGCTCAGCCTGAAGACATTCCTTCTAACAATGACAATGATCAGTAAGAGCAAAATCTTCGCCCTGTACATCCTCGCGTTGCCAATGAAGTGCAGATTGAAAGAATAATTGATAGCATCAATGCACCCGGTCCACTCACTCGTTCAAGGGCAACTCAGCTAGCAAATTTCTGTGCGCACTTCGCATTCGTCTCAATAACAGAACCCAAGAAAGTTGAAGAAGCCTTCATGGAACCTGAATGGATTCAAGCTATGCAAGACGAGCTTCAATAGTTTGAGCTGAATAATGTATGGGAACTGGTCAAGCGTCCCGATCCTCGGAAGCACAACATAATAGGCACCAAATGGATATACCGCAACAACCAAGATGAGCATGGTCAAGTTGTTAGAAACAAAGCTCGTCTCGTTGATCAAGGATATACTCAAGTGGAAGGCGTTGACTTCGATGAAACAGTTGCTCCTGTGGCTAGACTTGAAGCCATACGCATACTGCTGGCCTATGCAAATCATCACAACATACTTCTTTATCAAATGGATGTGAAGAGCGCCTTCATCAATGGCAAGATTGAAGAAGAAGTGTATGTTGCACAACCTCCTGGCTTTGAAGATCCAAAACATCCTGACATGGTATACAAGCTCAACAAGGCACTGTAAGGCCTCAAACAAGCCCCTCGGGCCTGGTATGACACACGCAAATACTTCCTGAAGAGCAAAGGCTTCATAACTAGTTCTCTCGACCCCACTCTCTTCACGAAGACATATGATGGTGAACTGTTTGTGTGCCAAATATATGTGGATGACATTATCTTCGGCTGCACCAATCAGAAGTACAGTGAAGAGTTTGGATATATGATGCAAGAACAATATCAAATGTCTATGATGGGAGAGCTGAAGTTCTTTCTCGGTCTTTAAATACGATAGCAACGCAACGGCATCTTCATATCTCAAGGGAAGTATCTCAAAGATTGCCTGAAGAAGTTCGGTATGCAAGACTGCAAAGGCTTCACGACGCCAATGCCATCCAAGCATCATCTGGGTCCTGACGACAATGGTAAAGAGTTCGATCAAAAGGTATACCGCTCCATGATTGGTTCTTTACTTTATCTATGTGCATCTAGGCCAGATATTATGCTTAGTGTTTGCATGTGTGCTTGATTCCAAGCGGCACCAAAGGGGTCGCATCACTTAGCTGTGAAGCGAATTCTTTGATATTTGGCTCACACCCCAACTCTAGGATTATGGTATCCAAAGGGCTCAGAGTTTGATCTGGTTGGATTCTCGGATGCTGATTATGCTGGTGACAAAGTTGATCGCAAGTCTACATCAGGCACATGTCACTTTCTGGGACGATCACTTGTATGTTTGTCTTCAAAGAAGCAGAGCTGTGTATCTCTCTCCACTGCTGAATCTGAATACATTGCTGCTGGATCTTGCTGCGCTCAGCTTCTGTGGATGAAGCAAACACTTAAGGACTATGGCATTCATCTGAAGCAAGTGCCACTCTACTGCGACAACGAAAGCGCCATCAAGATTGCCAACAACCCAGTTCAGCACTCGAAGACAAAGCACATTGAGATTCGTCATCACTTTCTCAGAGATCATGTTGTGAAGGAAGATATTGATATCATACACGTCAACACTGAAGAGCAATTGGCAGATATCTTCACCAAGCCCTTGGATGAGAAGAGATTTTGCAAGTTACGGTGTGAGCTAAATATCTTGGAATCCTCAAATGTCCTGTGATTAGGCACACATCCTAACCCTTATGCATATTGATGACTTAGATGTGCAACACACGGAGTAAAGTATATCTTCAATCAATGAAGACATACATTCTAAGTGTGAATACATTAATGTGGAATTTGACTTCGGAGCGCCACGATAATTGTGCGCCGTGTCTAGGTCTAATACTTCCTATACGGTGGTAACGCCACCACCAAATGTTCTATTTTGAAGTGTTTCACTCATGGCGTTACCTTGCTATGTCTTCACATTTGGTTTGGCTTCAATCTCAACATGTCTTCATGATTATCTTCACTATGTTGATTATATATATATACTAGTGTTCTGTCCTCTACAGCATTCACTTATAGCTATGTCTTCTTGTTGAATCTTTTGAACTAAGTGAATGTGATCGGACCCTAACCTCTCTATGCTATCTATCTCAAACTCTATCTCTCCAAATCATATGCATTCTATTGAAACTGTCGAATGTCTTCTCTGCATCCTTGTCAGCAGAAGATACAAAGACAAACCTTAAGTGTACTTTCAATGCTCATTCCTCCACATGAAAACCGGAGAAGTAGGAACGACCACCCGACAATCCAGGCGTGCGTGGGACGTGGAACAAACCCCAAAATTCTGCATGATGGCCATGTGTTCCTCAGGTGCGAATCGCCAGGGGCACCTGTGTAATAACGCAGTGCCGCCCCTGTACCAATAAATACACACTTCACGGCGGTCATTATCTCTTCTTCCACTCTCGCACGAACCCTAGCGCCACCGCTAGCCCTCGACGACGCCAGCGACGAAGCGCTTCACTGCCGCAACCTCTCCGACGCCGTCTTCACACCGACCGCAGACATCGTCCTCTCCGCCGTTGCCGTAGGTGTCCTCCGTCGCCAAGTTAGGGCACGGAAGATCGAACTGCTCGGCCTCATCTTCCACTCCGTCTAGCAGTTCTTAGTGTGGTAAATAAAACTTCCTTTTTACAGCACCGTTGATCCTATGGCTTTGTCACTTTCTACCACAAGCAGTTTCTATTCACACAAGTTAGATCTCTCTCATACTGCATCTCATAACATGCCTAGTATATTCACTTATGCTTCACAAAGTAGTTAGATTCCTCACTTGTACTGATCTCTGGATTCGTACAAATCTGGAACCAACTCCTTATCTATGAGTGAATGTCTTCGCACGATGAGGTCAATGTCTTCTAAACTGATTTATATTCAAAATCTTCTGAGAATGCATATGACCTCTTCCCCTTCGCTCGCACCTTAATGCTGTCACAGGTACATGTCCGTGGGAGAATCCCTTGGTTCTCATAGTCTGCATTCATTTGCAGAATTCTTACAGCATCATATAAATTCTCCCGAAGCAAGTTCCTGTTTGTCCAGCAAGCGAAAATCTTTGAAGCCTTTGAATGTGTTGAAGCCTTTCAGTTTAAAGTTCATGGCTTCAGAGAAATCAGCAAGGAAGGGTGGCAGAAAGCATCGTGGAGAAACATCTAGAGATCTGCCAGATGACCTCTCAAAACTGTACAAGACAGATCCTGAAGAGGATTACAATCAGCGCAAGACCCGAATCCAATGGATTCGAAGATATTGGGCAGAACAATGGTTCAAATACCGATTTGTAACCCAGGAATATGCTGAGAAAAATGCCATCAAGAGACTATGGGGAGACATCCTATACAAGAATCTTCAACCCAGGTCCACAGATGAAGCCATTGAATAAGGCTTCTATCCCTGCATGGTCTGTGGGCCACAGCCTGCTGATGCACACCCATCGTCACTACTATGGTGTCGGGACGACATTCTGTTCAAGCGCAACTTCCAGTTTGCCCAGAACTCAGCGAAGCAAAACAAGAAGACATTGGGACTAGACTTCAACCCTGGTCCCTCAGCTCCAAGGGCTGATCGCACACGAGATGCAGAACCCAATGTTGTCGGTCCTTTCTACAACCTTGAAGGCCTCATCACCCATATCTTGGTTCAAGGGACTACAGTGAATGAGCCTGCAGCTGACGCTGAATCAGATGAAGCGCCTGCAGCGCCGAAGCCAAAGAAGTTGAAGAAGCCTAAAGCTTCAAAGCCCGCCCCTTCACCAAAAATCTCACGGGCGAAGCCACTGGCAACTGCACCTCCTCAAGACAGTGTGCAGTCCGAAGATTTATCACGCATCTCCAAGCCCCAGAAGGTCAAGATGCCTCTGCCACACACCGGCCAAGAGCTAACAGCTGCTGCCATTATGTGCAATGATGCCATTGATCTGTCAAGTGATGAAGATCTTGCAGATGACGCTCTTGAGCAACTCATCAAGAGAAAAGAAGAAGCAGAAATCTTCAATGATCTGCCTCTCTTTGATGTAACAGTCATTCACAACTTCATTGATGAATGGTTTGACATGCCAAACATCAGCTTCGATGATCTCCAACTACCCATTGGCCTCAGTGTCACCTTCCATGGCGCCATTGCTTCAGAGTTAGCTATCGCCCAGCGCATTATCGAATGGAAGCAGAAGATTGACTTTGAGAAATCTCAGTTCAAGAAGCATATGGCCAAGCTCAGCGTGCAAGACGTGAAGAATTTCAAGATTATGCTGCACGAGCTCAAGGAAGCCTTTCTAAAGAAACATGCAGAAGCTCAGGGTTCTCGTGAGCGCATGAAGGTCCTGGCTGATAGGTGTGTGCAAGCCTACAATGAGGCTGAGAAGCGCAAAGCCCTTGGGCGTCCTGGCATCAACCCCAGGATGGCTGCCAAGAAGCAGAAGAAGCCCGCTATGGCTGAACCTGAAGCACCAAGGCAGGAGGCAGATCCCCTTGTCTTCCCAACTAGCATGACTGGCCCGAAGCCAAAGGCCAGGTCAACTGCTTCAGAACTGGAGAAGACCAGGACTGCTGAGGCTGAAGCAAGGAAGAGAAAACATCCTGAAGCCTCTGCTACTGCCCACGCCAAGAAGAAAAGAATGACCAAGAAGGAACGGGCTGCTCCAACAGAACCCTTGATTGTTGAACCCATTTCCATGGTTCACCCCGATGCCGTTCCACAAGAATGTCAACTGACTGTCCATGAGCCTGCTTTCACAGAGGCTCATGAAGCTGAAGACTTTCCAGCAGCTGATCCCCTTGCTGCTGAGGACATTGGTCACCATGACCATGTTGAAGATGATGCAGCCCTTCCTCAGCTAGAGCACCAACAGGTATCATCGCCTGTGCTCACGCACAGTGAACTCATCAGCATTGGTCATCCACTGACACCAATAGCACAGGATGCTTCGTGGGTGGATCGCCCACAAGAGGAAGAAGACTCTGAGGCCCAGCCAACACAAACTCCATAGGCGTCGCCCGCGTTGCGCAGGCTTCGCAAAGGTCCAAGGCCTCAAGTCTCTGCGTCTGAAGCTAAAACTGCTGAAGACATTCCAGCTGCATCAGCCGATGAAGAAGAAGTACCACAAGCTGCTACTCCCCTGTCCCACCAAGAAGCAGTTCTCGAGGAGAACGTGATCGTAAGCGACCCTCCAGCTCGTCAAGTGGAGGTTGAAAATCTTGCGGCTGCCACCACCAACACCACTGAAGCCACTGATGTTGTCATGGCTAAAGCAAATGTGGAGCCCTCACCAACAAAAGCACCAGAAGTCAGCGAAGCCACTGATCCCACTGCTTCAGTTCCTGTGTCTGCTGCCGGTCCCTAATTCGACTATCATGTTGAGCACAGGCCTCAGATACAGAAGCCAATCTCAAGATTGCCAAGGTTCCCAGGTCCTGCATCAGCACATGGCTCCTTCAATATCAATGGCTTCAGAGCAGACAACACATTCTTCAACAGCTCCAGGAACCCCTACTCCAGGGAAAGAATATCATCTGATCGGTTCTGGAGTTATCCACAGTGAAGCTATTACTCATGCGTTCTTTACAACCAAGGTCGCATCTTCCCACACAAGCACCTTGACATTGAAGCAATAGTTGGTCTTCCCTGTCTGGAAGAAGCTCTGGATTGCTTCAAAGAGGTTGGACTGCTGCCGTTCGTCACTGACCAAGAGCATTGGAATGAAGAGTTGTTGCTCCAATTCTATGCCACACTTCACATCCGCGGGTATAGCAGAGATCCGAAGACTTGGGTCCTAGAGTGGATGACAGGAAACGTTCATCACGAAGCCAAATCCTTTGACATCATTGAGCTCACTGGTTTGCCCACTCCTGGCGATCTCTATGAGCATGGCTGTCAGCTTCATAGTGAAGCTATTGAGAGCATCTTTCAGAAGACTGAACCTAATATGAGTCAGATGCTCAGTATGATGAAGCCATTGCCCCAAGATGCTGCTTATCCCACGGAGTTCTTCGTTGAAGACCTTGAGTATCTGCCAAGAACCATTTATCACATCATAAGGTGAACTCTCTGGCCAATCATAGGACATTCTCCCCATGCCTAGCTGGAAGATGCAATGAAGACTTTGGTCTTCTACATTCTTCATGGAAAATGCTTCAATACACATGATTTCTTCATTCGCCAACTTGCTGCATCTGGCTCTGATCTGTTTGGTTTGAAGTTCTACGCCCCTTGGGTGATGCGGCTGATCAAACTTCACTCCACTATCTCATATCAGCCCTCGGCCCACAACCATCGGATCTTTTTGCCTGATGTGGATATGTCTATTGAAGCCATCTATCCTGAGCCTGCCAAGGAACCTCTCAGTCTTCAGAATGCAGAGCATCAAAGTTTCACTCAGAATGTTGAAGGCGTTGAAGCCGTAACTCGTGTGTATCCTTTGGCTAGCACTACACGTGCACCGCATCCAGCTCTCACTGAAGCCACTGACAGTACAACTGCTCCACGACCCAAGAAGCGCACTCGTGTTCTCAACGACCGAGAGCTTCTTGTGGCTCTTCATCAGAAACAGGATAGGCATCATGATTGGCTGAAGCGTCAGATGCAAAGCCTCTTGGTGGATGTTAATCGCATTCGCAGTCTTTCCACCAAGAATGCTTTTGTTGCCCATGAAACCTCTCACCGCACATGGAAAGGGCTAACACTGATGTGCTCTGAAGATGATCTTAAAGAGGATGGCTTCACTGAGCGATTCAAGTTTGACTCCACACCTCCTCGAAGGGCAGTGCTGCGACGAACTCCATCCCTTGAAGACTCTGAGTTCTCTTCCTCTGCTGCAACTGTGAATGCTAGAGTAATCGAGGATGAAGATGATGCTACTTCACCGCCACCTCCTTCAGCATGCTTCGACTCTGCTCCAAGCTCTTCAGCACCGCCAAACACAACCAACGACCCTGCTGCTTCACCTACTCCTCATGGGAACGAGTAGATGCTCTATGTATTCAAACCTTTTTGGTCCTTACTAACAAAATGGGGAGAAGCATATGAGGTTGATAGTCTTCAAGAGGGTCCATATGGGCGGGTGCTTTATATTTTGCTTCGTGCTTACAACTCTTGTTTTGCTACATTTGGTTCTTTGAGTTGTAACGCTTAAACTCGATGGTCGTCTGCTACTTATTTGCCACCTTGTGTTGCGATGATAAATTCCACATGTGCGACGATAAATTCCGCACTTAGATCATTTTGCAGACGTCCATTTTCCATTATGCATGTCATTATCTTCATATACTTTCACATGCATAGTGGATTGTCATCATAAGTTGAAGTGGATCTCCACAAGTACAACCTGCCATGTGCATTTGCATTCCAAAAGCAAATTACTTATATGCACATCTTCAGGGGGAGCCCTTGCAACTTATGAAGACAATTCCTTATCCTTTACAATTTCACAGATTATATTCCCCGTTGAAAACTTAAACTAGTTTGTCATCAATCACCAAAAAGGGGGAGATTGTAAGTGCATCTAGTGCCACCCCTAGTGGGTTTTGGAGTATTGACGACAAACCTAGTTGAGGGACTAATGTGTTTGTGAGAATTGCAGGATAACACTGGTAGAAGTCCCTCATTGATTCGGTTTTCCTACCAGAGATGACCCCTAAAAATGAATGAAGACATTGAAGTCAAAGGTGGTATATGAAGATATTCACATTGAAGAATATCACAAGAGAAGACACCACATGAAGCCTATGGAGCTCGAAGACTTAGATCTTTCGTAGTTCTCTTTCTTCTGTGTTGAGTCATAGGAAACACCGTACTGTTAAGTGGGGTCCAAGAGAACCAGTCAGAATGACTGAAGTGATGCTTAAACAAAACCTATGTCTTCGAGTGAAGACTTTGAGAGCGAATCTTGTCCAGAGTCGGGCAAGTCAGCTTTGCTTGAAGCCCAAGTAAAGTTGTCGTGTGAGTTTGAAATCTGACCGTTGGAACACGTGTCAGTTCCTTAGTGACCCAGGGTCATTTCAAACAAATCAGGTCAGGTTGCCAAGTGGCTATAAATAGCCCACCCCCTACAACCATAAACGGTTGGCTGCTCAAATTCAGAGTACAGCTTTTGTTGTTTCAGAGCAACCCACCTCGAAGCCTTTCAGAGAGAATTCCTTGCGAGGATAAAGCCCTAACCACCCAGAGCCAAAGAGAATTAGGCATCACTTAAGTCTTCTTGTCTGTGTGATCTGAAGACTTATTACACTTGAGGACTGTGCATCCTCCAGCCGGTTAGGCGTCGCGTTCTGAGCATCCAAGAGACATTGTGGATTGCCGGTGAACAAAGTCTATGAAGGTTTGGGAGTCTACCTTGAAGACTTACCAGAGTGACTGGGCGAGGTCTGTGTGACCTTAGCTCAAGGGGAATATGGTGAGGACTGGGTGTCCTGAGCTGCGTGTTTAGGACTGGGTGTCCGGGACTGTGTGTCCTAAGGTTTAAATACCTAGCCGCCCTAACCAGACGTACAGTTGTCACAGCAACTGGAACTGGTCCAACAAATCATTGTCTTCAGCGAGTCACTGGTTTCATCTTACCTTCCCTTTACTTACTGTTACTCCTTGTGAAGTCATTGTATGTTCGCACTATCTTTTGTCTTCACTGAGTGACTGCGTGTTCTGTGTGGCTTCACAATATCTTCCTACCTAATCCTTACTACATTGCTGCTATTAGTCATTGTGCTTTCACTCTATTGAATACTTGACTATGGCTTGCCTAGTGTAGTCTACCTTCCGCTGCAGGGTAATACGTTTATTTCTATCATTTGTCTTCATAACTTCCACGTATTGAAGACTTTCATAAAAATGGCCTATTCACCCCCCCTCTAGTCGATATAACGCATTTTCAGATTATGAAAATCAGCTTTGTATTTGAGTGAAGACCTTGTCGTGAGGAAACTCGTAATCCAAGGTGCATAAGGCTTCAGCTCAAACAGAGACAGTGCAACATTTGCCAGAGTCCTCATGAAGAAATCGTGATAATTGACAGGAATGCCATGAACGATGTTGAATACCAGATTCTTCATGATGCCAACAATTTCCTCATTAGATGAGTCGTGGCCTTTGATAGGACTCATTGTCCTCGTAACAATACAATAGACAGTTCTGGGCACATAAAGTAATTCCTTCACCAGGAATTTGGTTTGTGGGGCCTGACCTAGCTTCAAAGGTTTCAACAGAACCTGCATGTAGTGATTTGTATGCTCAGGTTCACTGTAGATGCAACGAGCTTCTTGAAGGGGAGGACTGAGTGGTAAGGCACGAAGCAATTCAGAAGATGGTGCAGTGTAGTGAGTGTTTTCAGACATCCAGTCCAGCACTCATGAATTCACATCTTCAGAATCTCCTGTAATGTGTAGCGTTGCATAAAATTGAAGAATCAGTTCTTCATTCCAATCGCAGATGTCAGAGCAAAAATTTAACAGTCTAGCATCATGAAGAACACTGAGGACTGGTGCGAAGCACGGCAGAGATTCCATATCCACGTGAGGAATATGTTCATGGTAGAAGATTTTCTCTTTGTTGAACAGCACTGAGGAATAGAAATTGGCTTGACTAGCAGTCCAGAAACGCCTCTTCCTAATGCGAGCAGAGTTATAAGGGTTGTAGTCTTCGAAGAATACATGCTCGCCGAAGAAATCATCAGCCTTGACCTTTTGCTTGCGTGAGAATGGATCCTTTCGCTTGGGTAGAGGAGTGTCAGTGAGTTGCATCACGACCTCAGGAACTGCAATCTCAGGTTCTTCAAGCTGAGGAATTTCTCGTTCCTCTTTAGTGACAGTCTGCGTCTTCAGTTGTTCAGCAGCAGCAGTTTCTTCAGCACTACTGGCTGGAATTTCCTCATGTACAGATGAAGTGGGGTGAGTTTCTTCAGATCCCATTTGAACAGTTTGTGCGGGGGACTGAGGTATTTGCTGCAACAGTGTGAACATTGGAGAGTTTGGATGCTGACTTTCCCAGAATTCATCACTCATCACGGGTGTGGAGCAGCCAACGTCCACATCTTCATCTTCCATTTCTTCAACGCCAACCTCTTCAGCTGTGAACTGAGGCATAGGCGAGGAGATAATAGGTGTTGAAGGGATCGTATCCACTTCAATTTCTTCATCAATCTGCTCTGATGAAGCAGAAGAATGATTTTCTTCATCAGATCCGCTAGGCATCTCATATTCTTCACCAAAAGGAACAAGGTCTTTTGATGGCATGGTTGAGATTGGAACAGCATTAATGGGATTAGCAAATGAACTGGTCAAAGGCTTCTTCTTCTTTGGAGCTGAAGAATCTGAAGTAGCTGATGCTTTCCTTTTCTTCACTGCTGCATGCTCTGCGGCCTTGGTCTTCTTCACATCTGATGCAGATGGTAGGATCGGAGTTGGTGTTGGCGCAGGAGGAGCAGAGGAATTTGGTTGATTTTCTTCAGGCACAACTGATGCAGTTTCCTTGATTTCTTCAGTTTCTTCAGGCGCACCACAAGTGGATGCCCTGACAATTTCTTCAGCGGATGGAATGCAGTCATCAGCCCTGGAACTCACATTTTCTTCAGCAGCCTGATTTCATCAGCGGTGTTGGCATGTTCTTCAGTCGGCTAAGCAGATGCTTCAGCCTGAGGAACTGCCTGTTGTGTTGGGGCAGCAACATTGGAAGTGAAGTTATCCGCAAGTTTCACAAAACGAACCTTGGCTCCAAGCCAATCAGCATGGTATGAGTCAAATTCATTACTGAGTTTCTTGATCTCAGATTGAGTAGTGACAAGTTCTTCAGTTGTCATAGAGACAACGTTTTTCTTCAGTTAGCGCTCCTTTTTGTACTGCGCTTTCTTGATCTGCCTTGCCTTCTCATATTTCCATTTTTCTTCTTGGATGAAGTGGGTCAGCATGTGACTTTGGCCAGGAGTCAACTTGAAATCAGGCATGGGAGTGTTGGGGTCCTTGTGCCAAACATCAATGTATTCGAGGATCAACTTGGGATCCAAAAGCAGTGGCACATCTGTTTCCTTGGCTCTAGCGGCCCTGACTTGCCTATCTCTAATGATTTCAGCAAGTTCATCATCATCAGCTTCGTCTTCATCAGACGACACCTGGAAGGCGACTTACTTCTTCTGAGGACTAGGGCGAGGACCTCGTCCAGTAGTGGCCTTTGTCTTTAGTAGAGAGGGTCCCATTGAGGAATTTGGTGTAGCTGAGGAACTAGCTGAAGCTCCTGAGGCAATTGAGATGTCTGCAGTCCTTTGGCACGAGGCAAGATGCACAGGTGCAGGACTTTGTCGGAGCTGAGGATTTTGGAAGAGCAGGAGCAGCATGAGGAATTAGTCTTGAGGGCTTTAAGGATTCTGGCCGTGAGGGCATTGCCGAGGAACTTGGCCTTGAGGGCACTATTGGTGAAGCACTTGGCTTGCGTGCAGGCTTCTTTGACATAGCCTTCTTCGGCTTGACAGCAGAGGCCTCAGCAGAGGCAGCAGCAGTAGCAGAGTCTTCATTGAATTTCCTCACTGCTTCTCTGGCTTGCTTAGCCAACTTGGCCTGGCGCTTGGCACATTCATCAGGATAGTCCTCACCACGCTTGAGGCTGGTGGGATCATCTATTTGGCCAGGTGCCAATGGAGGTCTTGGGCATGGAGGATTGAGTGCAAATTTCTTCATGTATTTGCGAGTGACATATCTGTACTCCCTCCACTCTCTAGCCCATCTCCTCCCTATCTTCTGAATGCGCACCTTGAGCTCATTCTTGGTTTCCTTGGGAGGTGTGCAGTAGCCAGCATATATTTCATCAGGGATGTCAAATGTTGTATTGACCTCAGGCCTCTTTCCTCCTTTCTGTGGCTTCTTACCGTCAACCATTTTCTTCAGTTGAGGAATTTGAACAATTGAATTCTCTAAAGAAGTATGCAACTTTTCTTCGAGGAACACTGCAAATGAGTTAAGTTGATGAGAACCTAGTGATTCAGCAGCTGACATGAGTACCTGTGAACAGAGTATAGTTGCGAAGAATTTGGAGAGGTCATATGCATTCTCAGAAGGCTTTTCAAAAATGAACAAGTTCGAGGAATTTGACTAGATGAGTCTTGAAGAATTTCACTAAGCGTTCTTTGTCTTAGGTTCCAGAGTGGTATAGATCGAAGATCCACACAATTGAGGAATCTTGAAGAAAAATGATGCTTAGAGAAACGAATCAAGAACAGATGACCTGTGAGGTGGTTAGAGTGTGAGGATATGAAGAAAAACACCTTTGAAGATTTTGTAGATAATCATTCGAATCAATGAGGGAAGTAAAAGTAACTTTTAATTACCCTGGATGAAGAACACGATGAACAGTGAAGTGGAGAGGTGAAGTTCGTCTATGTAGATCTTACACGCCCTAACTCGGCGGAGGAAGATGGCTATGGCGGTGGCGGAGCGAAGATTTCCACGGCCGACGCGAGTACGGTGGCGACGAGGTCGAGGCAGTGAAGCTCTTCCTCACCCGCGATGATGAAGTAGCGGCGGCACTAGGGTTTGAGAAGCTCGAGCTGGAGAGAGGTCGAGCGGAGTAAAAGAAGTGAGGATGGGGAAGAGGGGTATTTATAGCCACGGTGAAAAACTGCTCGCCTGAAGAAATTGGACGAACGTGCCCCTGACCCTTCTCATTCGCTTGACATGTGTCACCCACGTACTGAGACGTGGAGATCGTGTGCGATCATGGGTGAACGGATAAGTGTATCATGGGATGCGGAACGGTTTGAGCGAGAAAGTCGAAAATTTAGATAGGATAGGTTTTAAAGTTTCGTTCACAATTTCTTCAGCTGGCAAGGACACAGTGAAGATTTTGAACGAGTTTCAAATAGAACGCACATGAAGAATTTGTGAATAGATTGGGTTGAGTATAGCATAGAGGTGAAGGGTCCGATCACATTCACTTAGTAGAAAAAACCAACTTGAAGAATTAGCAATAAGTGAATGCTGTAGAGGACATAAACTCACATATATATATATATATAGCCAATGAAGAAAAATGACGGAAACAGTGAAGATAATGCAAAGTTGAAGAATATGAACAACTGAGGAATTTCAACTTTTGGTGGTGGCGTGACCCACCGTATAAGAATGATGATTTCAGACACCGCGTACAATTATCGTAGGGTTCTGAGAATCAAATTCTTCGTTAATTTCTTCACACTAAGAGTGTTATTCTTCATTGATTGAAGAAAAACGTTTCTTCATGTGTTACACATCTAAGTCATCAATTTTGCATAAGTGTTAGGATGAGTGTCCTTTTCAAAGAACATTCGAAGATTCTAGGATATTTAGCTCACACCGCAACTTGCTAAATCTCTTCTCATCCAAGGGCTTTATGAAGATATCGGCTAGCTGTTCTTCAGTCTTCACATGCTCAATAGAAATGTCACCCTTCAACACATGATCACGAAGAAAATGATGACGAATCTGAATGTGCTTAGTCTTCGAGTGCTGATCTGGGTTGTGAACAATCTTGATGGCACTCTCATTGTCACAGAGGAGAGACACATTCTTCATGTTGACGTCATAGTCCTTGAGAGTTTGCTTCATCCATAGCAATTGAGCACAACAAGAACCAGCAGCAATGTACTCAGCTTAAGCAGTAGATAGTGATACGGAGTTCTATTTCTTCGAGGACCAACAGACCAAAGATCGTCCGAGGAAATGACATGTACCAGATGTTGACTTGCGGTCCACACGATCACCAGCATAGTCAGAGTCAGAATATCCAATGAGATCAAAAGCTGAGCCCTTGGGGTACCATAATCCAAGTGTAGGTGTGTGAGCTAGATATCGAA
Source organism: Triticum aestivum (assembly GCF_018294505.1). Classification (NCBI taxonomy): domain Eukaryota; kingdom Viridiplantae; phylum Streptophyta; class Magnoliopsida; order Poales; family Poaceae; genus Triticum; species Triticum aestivum. The sequence continues at coordinate 529,811,454 of NC_057812.1, forward strand.
GAATATGCTTCACAGCCTTATGGTGTGATTCCTTCGGTGTAGGTTGAAATCGGGCACACATGCAAACACTAAGCATTATGTCTGGCCTAGATGCACATAAATACAATAAAGAGCCAATCATGGAGCGGTATACCTTATGATCGAAGTCAATACCATTTTCATCAGTGCACAGATGGCCATTTGTGGGCATAGGAATTTTGACGCCTTTGTAATCTTGCATGCCGACTTTCCTCAGTACATCCTCGAGGTATTTCTCCTGAGATATGAATATGCCATTGCGTTGTTGACGAATTTGAAGACCTAAGAAGAATTTCAACTCTCCCATCATAGACATTTGATATTCTTCACTCATCATATAGGCAAATTCATCACTATAACGTTGGTTAGTACAGCCAAAGATAATATCATCAACATATATTTGGCACACAAATACTTCACCATCATAAGATTTAGTGAAAAGAGTAGGGTTGAGTGAACCGGGTTTGAAGCCTTTCTTCATGAAGAATTCCTTCAAGGTATCATACCACGCCCGTGGGGCCTGCTTGAGGCCATAGAGGGCCTTGTTGAGTCTGAAGACTTTGTCAGGATTCTTTGGATCTTCAAAACCTGGGGGTTGAGCAACATATACTTCTTCCTCAAGCTTACCATTGAGGAATGCACTTTTCACATCCATTTGATATAAAGTGATATCATGATGGTTAGCATAAGCAAGTAATATTCAAATAGCATCAAGTCTAGCAATAGGTGCAAAAGTTTCATCAAAGTCAATTCCTTCAACCTGTGTAGCCTTGAGCTACAAGCCGTGCCTTATTCCTCACCACAAGGCCATTTTCATCTTGCTTGTTGCGGTAGATCCACTTTGTGCCAATGATATTGTGCTTGCGAGGATCTGGACGTTTGACCAGTTCCCAGACATTGTTGAGCTCGAACTGATGTAATTCTTCTTGCATGGCCTAAATCCACTCAGGCTCCAGAAATGCTTCGTCTACCTTAGTGGGCTCTATGATAGAGACAAAGGCATAGTGCCCACAAAAGTTAGATAAATGTGAAGCTTTTGAGCGTGTGAGAGGACCTGGTGCTTTGATGTCATTGATGATCTTTTCAACTTGCACTTCTTTTGCAATGCGAGGATGAGCTGGTTGTCATTGAAGAATTTGATCAGCATTCTCTTCAGCACCATTTTCTTCAGTATTTTCTTCAGGTGCATTAGCTCGACGTTCTTCATGTTCTGGAATGAATTCTTCAGCAGATTCTTCAGTAGGAATGACATCCTCGGTAGCCTTGAACTTGATAGTTTCCTCAGGTGCAGGTTCATCTATCACAGTAGGTAGGTGCTCTCTTTGCGATCCATTAGTTTCATCAAACCGCACATCTATAGTTTCAACAACCTTGTGAAGAACGTTGTTGAAGACTCTGTAGGTGTGCGAGTCCTTTCCGTAACCAAGCATAAAACCTTCAGGTGCTTTCGGTGCAAATTTTGAGTTGTGATGAGGATCTCTAATCCAACATTTAGCACCGAAGACTTTGAAATAACTTACATTGGGTTTCTTATCAGTGAGGAGTTCATAGGCAGTCTTCTTGAAGAATTTGTGAAGATATACTCTGTTGATGATGTGGCACACAGTATCAATTGCCTCAATCCAGAACCGACGAGGCATTTTGTATTCATCAAGCATAGTGCGAGCCATCTCAGCAAGAGTCCTATTCTTGCGCTCCACGACGCCGTTTTGCTGAGAAGTGTAAGGAGCAGATAACTCATGAGTAATACCAAGTTCATTAAGATAGTCATCGAGACCAGAATTCTTGAACTTGGTGCCATTGTCACTTCTGATGTGCTTGATCTTCACACCAAAGTTGGTTGAAGCCCTCGAGGAAAATTGTTTGAAGACTTCCAGCACTTCATGTTTGTAAGTAACAAGGTGTACCCATGTATAACGAGAGTAATCATCAACAATAACAAAGCCATATTGAGATGCATCATTTGAAATAGTAGAATAATGATTAGGACCGAAGAGATCCATGTGAAGCAATTCAAATGGGCGAGTAGTGGTCATGATAGTCTTCGCTAGATGCTTGGCCTTCTGAAGCTTTTGCAAGTAGACACACAGCTGGTTGTGGTCCTGTAGAGAAATCAACAATATATAGGTCTCCTCTCCTAAAGCCTTCGAAGACTTTGGAATTGTCAGCTTCCATAACCACAACACAACGGTACTTGCCAAAGACAACAACCATATCAAGATCACAAAGCATTGAGACAGACATAAGATTGTATCCTAAGGACTCAACAAGCATGACTTTGTCCATGTGTTGATCCTTTGTGATCACAACCTTACCTAGACCCAATACCTGACTTTTGCCTTTGTCGGCAAAGATGATATGCTTCAGATGCGATGGAGATAATGGAGCATCCATCAATAGATTCTTGTTACCAGTCATGTGATTTGTACATCCACTAATGAGGACCCACTCAGTGGCTTTGGGTTGATCATCCTGCAGATGAATTAGTGCAGCTTACAAACTCACATACTTCATCAGTGAAGAATATGACATCAATTCATCAGATCAATTTCATCAAGCAAAAGAACAGATAAAGCAATATGAGGACGTGAGAAATGAAAGTTCATTTATTATGATTAGCCTGCGTCCTATCAGGCATAATCAGGTCTCCAGCAAACTCTTCAGACGATTACGTATGTCTGGAGACCTGAACCTACAGAAGGGATTAGTTCTTTTTCTTCACCACCCACATCTGAAGGGGTGGCAAAGAGTTCATCATTCTGCGAGCTCCAAACGAGAAGGATGGCATAGAAGCCAGTCCATTTCGTTTCACATAAGAGGGGTTAGAGTAAGCATAAGAGTAAGCAGAGAAATTCTTCGTGGACTTATGGACATAATGATTTGAAGAATAATGCACATATCCATAATCCTTAGATCTTCCCTGCAAAACAGATGGGTTAGCACGATGATGTTCATATGAGGACTTTGATCCTTTTGAGGAATATGATCCATGTGAGGAGTTTGGTCCGTATGAGGACTTGGTTCCATATGAAGAATTTGGTTCACATGAAGAATTTGATCTAGGCTTCCTATTCTTCACAGGTGGCATCATGATGACATTCACCTGATGATTTTGAAGGCATCTTTTGGGAACCCAGATTTTCTTCATAGGGGAACCGTTCCTGCAGTTAGTGCCAACATATCTAGCAAATACTTCACCATTCTAATTTTTGAACAGTTTATAGTTGGAGTCAAATGACTCATCATCAGAACGAGGAGATTCACATGCAAATCCAGATAAGTTAGATGGATCAACTGGATGTCCCTTTGCAGCAACCCATGTAGTTTTGGGGTACTACTCAGGCTTCCAATATGTACCATCAGCATTGAGTTTCCTCTCAAAGGCAATAGCCTCTTTCCTAGGGTTTCTGTTGAGGATCTGCTTTTTAAGCACGTCACAAAGAGTCTGATGCCCTTTGAGGCTTTTGTACATGCCTGACATGTACAATTCCTTCAGCCCTGCGTCATCAGTGATACTAGCAATGTCCTCAGATGAGGAATTAGTGATAGTAGAGGCATGTGAAGAATTTGAAACATTAGCAGCATTTGAACATTCAGGTGAAGAATTAGCAGATTCACGTTCAATGCATTTCAAACAAGGAGGAACAAATTATTCCTGAGAAGCGCTGATTTGTTGAGCAAGTAATGAATCGCGCTCCTTCTGAAGAACTTCATAACTCACTCTTAGCTTCTCAAGGTCTTGCTTTCTTTGAAGAAATTCATAAGAAAGCTTCTCATGATCGGATAAGAGAGTGTTATGATGACCTTGAAGATTGTCAAACCTAATCTGATGTCTCTGAAGATTTTCAGTCAAGGCTTTAGTGTGATCCATTTCCTCACCCAACATATCATCACTTTTGTCTAGCATGTTTTGAACCTTTTCAAGAGCCCTTTGTTGTTTTACAGCAATCTTAGCAAGTTTAGAATAGTTGGGCTTAAGGTTTTCATCAGATTCATGCTCACTGGATTCAAAGGAGGTATATTTGAGTACCTTGGCACCCTTTGCCATGAAGCAATAGGTGGGAGCATAGTCATCATCGCCTTCATCAGCCTTGTTGGTGAGGTCATTTTCTTTAGTGTTGAAGATAGACTTGCTGACGAATGCAGTAGCGAGAGCTAGGCTCGCCACTCTGGATTCGGACTCCTCAGATGTCTCCTGTTCCTCATTTTCTTCAGATTCAGCCTCAGAGTCCATTTCCTTGCCAATGAATTCCCTAGCCTTCTTGGAGCTGCTCTTCTTGTGATATGAAGACTTTGAGGATTTTGATGATGAAGATTTTGTGGATTTCTTCTTTTTCTTTGCATCATCAGAACTGTAATCCTTGTATTTCTTCTTCTTTGATTCCTTTTCCCACTGAGGACAATCTTGAATGTAATGTCCAGGTTTCTTGCACTTGTGATAGAGCCTCCTTTTGTAGTCACTGGATGAGGAATCATTGCTCCTTGAGGGTCTTCCAAGGCAACCACGTCTTGACAACTTTTGGAACTTCTTCACGAGCAGAGCTAGATCATGGATTAGTTCTTCAGGATCACCAAGGCTACTACCAGAGTCTTCATATTCGGACTCAGATACTACCTTGGCCTTCAGTGCATGTGATCTGCCATATCTCGAACCATAGAGATCTCTTTTTTCAACAAGTTGTAACTCATGAGTATTTAGCCTCTCGAGAATATCAACGGGATCAAGTGACTTGTAATCAGCACGTTCTTGTATCATCAATGCCAGAGTGTCAAATGAGGAATCAAGCGATCTCAGCAATTTCTTCACCACCTCATGGTCGGAGATGTCAGTGGCACCAAGTGCTTGAAGCTCATTTGAGATGTCAGTGAGGCGATGAAAGGTTTGTTGAACATTTTCATTGTCGAGTCTTTTGAAGCGATTGAAGAGATTGCGAAGAACATCAACTCGAGAGTGACGCTATGTCGAGACTCCTTCATTCACTTTGGAAAACCTATCCCAGATAAGTTTCGCTGTCTCCAAAGCACTCACTCTGCCATACTGTCCTTTGCTCAGATGGCCACATATGATATTCTTTGCTTGAGAGTCGAGTTGCTTGAATCTCTTCACATCAACAGCATTTAGAGAAGGTGTGACTGAGGGAACACCATTTTCCACAACATACGAGAGATCATTATCAATTGCCTCAAGATGCATTCGCATCTTATTCTTCCAGTAGGGGTAGTCCGTCCCATCGAAGGTAGGACACCCAACAGAGACCTTGATCATACCTGCGGTCGACATAACTAAACTCTAGGCGGCTAAACCAAAATCACACAGAACAAGGGAGTACCTTGCTCTGATACCAATTGAAAGTGCGTTATATCGACTAGAGGGGGTGAATAGGCGATTTTTATGAAATTCTTCACTGAGGAATTTGCCGGTGAGGAAATTCCTTAGCAAAGAACTACTAGCAGCGGAATAAGTACTCAAATGTAAACATAACAAAATACAAGCATAGTCATCATGATGAAATGAAGACAGGCACAGAGTACAGGAAGCATAAGCACACGATAACACAGGGTGAAGACAAACAGACTGAAGAAATTGCGAAAGTCTTCAAACACAGATATTAACAAACACACAACACAGTTATGAGGAAATGAAAGGGTTGAGGGAATAGAACCAGTAAGCTTGGTGAAGACAATGATTTGATAGACCAGTTCCAACTGCTGTCTCAGTTGTACGTCTGGTTGGAGCGGCTGAGTATTTAAACTCGAGGACACACAGTCCCGGACACCCAGTCCTAAACACGCAGCTCAGGACACCCAGTCCTCACTGTATTCTCCTTGAACTAAGGTCACACAGACCTTGTCCAATCACTCGTGGTAAGTCTTCAGGTGACTTCCGAACCTTCATAAACTTGGTCACTCGACGATCCACAATTCCTCTTGGATGCTCTAGACCATGACGCCTAACCATCTGGAAGAAGCACAATCTTCAAAGGTAACAAGTGTCGGATCCACGTAGGATCAATCTCTTCAGTGATGCTCAATCACTTGGGGTTTCTAGGTGTTTGGGTTTGGGTTTTTCCTCACTTGATGATTTTTGCTCAAAGTCCTCGGAGGATGGGTTGCTCTCAAATGACAAGTGTCAGTTTCTTTCGGAGCAGCCAACCAGCTAGTGGTTGTAGGGGGCGGCTATTTATAGCCTAGGGAGCAGCCCGACATGATAAGACATAAATGCCCTTCAATGATATGACCGTTAGGTGGATAGATATTTTGGGACAGCTGGCACATAGCACAACAACGGTCGGAATTTTGAGTAGCAAAATCCTCAGGGCTATCATGTTCCTCACTATGTAGGAAATCCACACTGGCGAATTCCTAACTCCTCAGTCAGAACAAATTCCTCAGAGACCAGAAGAACTTCGTCTCTGTCGCTGAAGAATATGACTGGACTGTATGAGATTTCCAATGGCTTCACTCGAAGGGATTGGCAGGTGTAGGATTTTGAGTTGAGCATCACATGGAAATTTTTCCTTAGTATTTCCTCGACCCCCTTTAATAGTACGGTGTTTCCTATGACTCAAGAAAGAGAAAATGAAACTACGAAAACAAAAGTCTTCACGCTTCATGTTCCTCGAATGAATACCATGTATTCAAGGTCACACCAATTTCTTCACTTTCGAAGTCTTCAGAAAGTCTTCAGAGATTCAAAGTCTTCAGTCGAAGAACTTCATTTATAGGGGTCAACTTTCTCTATAAATATCAAACTCCTCATAGACTTATAGACCTGTGTACACTCACAAACGCATTAGTCCCTTAACCTATAAGTCTTCAATACACCAAAATCACTAAGGGGCGCTAGATGCACTTACAGATACTAGAACAAAGATGACTCTATATGAATGCCTCCGGCGGTGTACCCGGATTGCGATGAATCAACTGTGACATGTATGAAAAATTATGGACGGTGGCTTTGCCACAAATATGATGTCAACTACATGATCATGCAAAGCAATATGACAATGATGATGTGTGTCATAATAAACGGAATGGTAGAAAGTTGCATGGCAATATATCTCGGAATGGCTATGGAAATGCCATAATAGGTAGGTATAGTGGCTATTTTGAGGAAGATATAAGGAGGTTTATGTGTAACAGAGCGTATCATATCACGGGGTTTGGATGCACCGGCGAATTTGCGCCAACTCTCAATGTGAGAAAGGGCAATGCACGGTACCGAAGAGGCTAGCAAGGATGGAAGGGTGAGAGTGCGTATAATCCATGGACTCAACACTAGTCATAAAGAACTCACATACTTATTGCAAAAATCTACAAGTCATCAAAAACCTCGGCACTACGCGCATGCTCCTAGGGGGGTAGATTGGTAGGAAAAGACCATCGCTCGTCCCCGACCGCCACTCATAAGGAGGACAATCAAATAACACCTAATGTTTCAAATTTGTTACACAACGTTTACCATGCGTGCATGCTACGGGACTTGCAAACTTCAACACAAGCATTTCTAAAATTCATAACTACTCAACTAGCACGACTTTGATATTATTACCTCCATATCTCAAAAAAATCATCAAGCATCAAACTTCTCTTAGTATTCAACACACTCATAAGAAAGTTTTATTATTCTTGGATACCTAGCATATTAGGACTTTAAGCAAATTACCATGCTATTTAAGACTCTCAAAATAATCTAAGTGAAGCATGAGAGTTCATCTATTTCTTCAAAATAAAACTACCAGCATGCTCTAAAAGATATAAGTGAAGCACTAGAGCAACTGACAAACTACTCCGAAAGATATAAGTGAAGATCAATGAGTAGTCAGATAATTATGCAACTATGTGAAGACTCTCTAATAATTTCAGAACTTGGTATTTTATTCAAACAGCAAGCAAATCAAAAGAAAATGACATTCTAAGAATAGCAAACATCATGTGAAGAAGCAAAAACTTAGGATCAACCGAAACTAACTGATAGTTGTTGAAGAAGAAAGGTGGGATGCCAACGGGGGCATCCCCAAGCTTAGACGCTTGAGACTTCTTGAAATATTGTCTTGGGATGCCTTGGGCATCCCCAAGCTTGAGCTTTTGTGTCTCCTTAATTCCTCCCATATCACGGTCTCCCTAAATCTCAAAAGCTTCATCCACACAAAACTCAACAAGGACTCGCGAGATAAGTTAGTATAAACCATTGCAAAAACCTTATCATACTCTACTATAGAAAATCACTAAAATTATTATTCAACATTGAATACTAAATTCCTCTGCATATTTAATAGTCCTATCCTCAAATAGAATCATTAAAGAAACAAACATATGCAAACAATGCAAACATAACAGCAATCTGCCTAAACAGGATAGTCTATAAAGAATGCTGCAACATCCATACTTCCCTGGCTCCAAAAATTATGAAATAAAATTCCCACTGTAGTAAATTTATCAGAGCTTAATATGCAAAAGGTTTCAACATTTTATCACATTCTAACTTTTCTAGGGAATTATTGCAACAGCGGTAAATTTTATGTTTTCCAACAGCAACATGAAGACTTGTAAAATAGGCATAGTAAAGGCTATCAATGCCGCTTTTATCGAAATAAAAGATGCAAAACAATGTTCTAAATAACAGCAAGCAAATCCTAACAAAATAAATTGATGCTCCAAGCAAAACACATATCATGTGGTAAATAAAAATATAGCTCCAAGTAAAGTTACCGATGAACGAAGACGAAAGAGGGGCTGCCTTCCGGGGCATCCCCAAGCTTAGGCTCTTCCCACTCCTTATTCCATAGTCCATCGAATCCTTACCCAAAACTTGAAAACTTCACAACACAAAACTTAACAGAAAACTTGTAAGCTTCGTTAGTATAAGAAAATAAATCACCACTTCAAGGTACTATAATGAACTCATTCTTTATTTATATTGATGTTAAACCTAATGTATTCCAAGTTCTCTATGGTTTATAAACTATTTTACTAGCCATAGATTCATCAAAACAAGTAAACAACACATGAAAAACAGAATCTGTCAAAAACAGAACAGTCTGTAGTAATCTGGATCAAACGTATACTTCTGGAACTCATAAAATTCTCAAATAAATTGCTGGACCTGAGGAATTTATCTATTAATCTTCTTCAAAAATAATTAACTAAATAGCACTCTCCAAATAAAAATGTCAGCAGTTCTCATGAGCGCTAAAGTTTGTGTTTTTGACAGCATGATCAACAAGACTTTCCCCAAGTCTTCCCAAAGGTTCTACTTGGCACAAACACTAATTAAACACATAAAACCACATCTAAACAGAGGCTAGATTAATTATTTATTACTAAACAGGAGCAAAAAGCACGGAACTAAAATAAAATTGGGTTGCCTCCCAACAAGCGCTATCACTTAATGCCCCTAGCTAGGCATGATGATTTCAATGATGCTCACATAAAAGATAAGAATTGAAACATAAAGAGAGCATCATGAAGAATATTACTAGCACATTTAAGTCTAACATACTTCGTATGCATAGGGATTTTGTGAGCAAACAACTTATGGGAACAATAATCAACTAGCATAGGAGGGCAAAACAAGCATAACTTCGAAATTTTAAGCACATAGAGAGGAAACTTGATATTATTGCAATTCCTACAAGCATATGTTCCTCCCTCATAATAATTTTCAGTAGCATCATGAATGAATTCAACAATATAACCAGCACCTAAAGCATTCTTTTCATGATCTACAAGCATAGAAATTTTATTACTCTCCACATAAGCAAATTTCTTCTTAATCGGAATAGTGGGAGTATCATAAGAGACTTGAATACTATAAATTGTTTCCACATTAAAAGAGTAATGTTCAGAAAAAGGGTAATCATAATCATGACAAGTTTTATAAATATAATCATCACTACTTTTTATATCATATGTATCATCACAATAATTATCATAAGTAGGAGGCATGCTATCATCATTATAAATTTGCATATTAAAACTTGGGAGACTAAAAATATCATCTTCATTAAGCGTAGCATCCCCAAGCTTGGGACAAACATTAATTGCAGCAAATATATTCTCAAAAACATCATCTTCATCAAACATAGCATCCCCAAGCTTGGGCCTTTTCATATCATAAGCATAATCACTCTCATAATTAAGAGTATGGATAACACCAGTAGTATAGCAATTATCATATTCGTCCAAGCAAGTGCTAAAAAGATTTTCAATATCATAAGAAGTATCATTATCTTCCACAATTATATTTTCATGAGGCACAATAGTAATAGGAGTAGCATTATTTGGGAGAGATATCTTTTTACCTCTCTTCCTTTTTCTTTTCTTCTTCTTCACCACATCATGTGTGGGTTCAATCCTCTTTTTGGAGCTCCTTATTAATGAGATTGGTTGAATAGGAGGCTCCTTCTCGTTACCTGATTCAACATAATAAATAATAGGAGGATATTGGGAAGTCTCTTCCCTTTCATTAGTATTCTCTTCATATTCTATTTGTTTTCTTTTCTTTATGTAATTGGCAATATAAGGATTTTCAATGCAATTCACCGCACAATACATATAAATTTCCTCTAGGTCAAAATGAAGAACTCTATCAAGGGCAAATTTTGGAATAACCTTAGTTATATGTTTCATTTCTTCGTAGCCCGTAAGCAAACTAAGTTCATTATAATGTGCAAGGGAAATCAAGTCATCACAATTTTTGGACATGATTAGATCATGAAACAATTTGCATCGGATAATTAAATGACCATGTTCATTACAAAGCTCACAAGTATGGCCAAGAAAACTTAAATTTTCAGCACAATCATCTAGCTCTTCTTGCAACAATTTAGTTTCTAAGTATTATGCTTCTTGCAATATCTATCTTCTCTATTTGGTGTGTACTTACAAACCCAATGCACTGCACAAAAATTGACATGTTTATAGGAGAAATTTTCATCATAACTAGTGAAATCATCATTAGTGTCATGGATATTCAAAGAATTCGTACTAACAAGATAGCAATCATGCTCATCATTCAAATATTTAGTTCCAAACATTCTAATGCATTCTTCTTCTAGCACTTGAGCACAATTTTCCTTTCCATCATACTCACGAAAGATATTAAAAAGATGAAGCGTATGAGGCAAACTTAATTCCATTTTTTGTAATTTTCTTTTATAGACTAAACTAGTGATAAAAGAAAGAAACTAAAAGACTCGATTGCAAGATCTAAAGATATACCTTCAAGCACTCACCTCCCCGGCAACGGTGCCAGAAAAGAGCTTGATGTCTACTACACAACCTTCTTCTTGTAGACGTTGTTGGGCCTCCAAGTGCAGAGGTTTGTAGGACAGTAGCAAATTTCCCTCAAGTGGATGACCTAAGGTTTATCAATCCGTAGGAGGCATAGGATGAAGATGGTCTCTCTCAAGCAACCCTGCAACCAAATAACAAAGAGTCGCTTGTGTCCCCAACACACCCAATACAATGGTAAATTGTATAGGTGCACTAGTTCAGCGAAGAGATGGTGATACAAGTGGTATATGGATAGTAGATATAGGTATTTGTAATCTAAAAATATAAAACAGCAAGGTAACGAATGATAAAAGTGAGCGTAAGCGGTATTGCAATGCGTTGAAACAAGGCCTAGGGTTCATACTTTCACAAGTGCAAGTTCCCTCAACAATAATAACATAATTGGATCTCAACATAACTATCCCTCAACATGCAACAAAGAGTCACTCCAAAGTCACTAATAGTGGAGAACGAATGAAGAGATTATGGTAGGGTACGAAACCACCTCAAAGTTATTCTTTCCAATCAATCTGTTGGGCTATTCCTATAAGTGTCACAAACAGCCCTAGAGTTCGTACTAGAATAACACATTAAGACACAAATCAACCAAAACCCTAATGTCACCTAGATACTCCAATGTCACCTCAAGTATCTGTGGATATGATTATACGATATGCATCACACAATCTCAGATTCATGTATTCAACCAACACAAAGGACCTCAAAGAGTGCCCCAAAGTTTCTACCGGAGAATCACGACGAAAACATGTGCCAACCCCTCTGCATAGGTTCATGGGCGGAAGACGCAAGTTGATCACCAAAACATACATCAAGTGAATCATGTGATAGCCCATTGTCACCACAGATATCCATGGCAAGACATACATCAAGTGTTCTCAAATCTTTAAAGACTCAATCCGATAATATAACTTCAAAGGGGAAACTCAATCCATTACAAGAGAGTAGAGGGGGGAAGAAACATCATAGGATCCAAATATAATAGGAAAGCTCATGATACATCAAGATCGTATCATCTCAAGAACACGAGAGAGAGAGAGAGAGAGAGAGAGATCAAACACATAGCTACTAGTACATACCCTCAGCCCCAAGGGAGAACTACTCCCTCCTCGTCATGGAGAGCGCCGGGATGATGAAGATGGCCATCGGAGAAGGGTTGCCCCCTCCGGCATGTGCCAGAACAGGTCTAGATTGGTGTTCGGTGGCTACGGAGGCTTCCGGCGGTGGAACTCATGATCTATTGTGCATTCTGGAAGTTTTAGGGTACGTAGGTATATATGCGTGAAAGAAGTACGTCAGTGGACCGATGGGGGGGCCACGAGACAGGGGCGCGCCCTAGGGGGGTGGGCACGCCCCCACCCTCGTGGGCACCTCCCTTCTTTCCTGACGTGCACTCCAAGCTTTTGCGGTAGCTTTCCTTCCAAAGATAACTTCTCCAGTTGATTTCGTTCCGTTTCGACTCCGTTTGATATTCCTTTTCTTCAAAACACTGAAATAGGCAAAAACAGGAAATCTGGGCTGGGCCTCCAGTTAATAGGTTAGTCCCAAATTAATATAAAAGTGGATAATAAAGCCCAATATTGTCTAAAACAGTGGATAATATAGCATGGAGTAATCAAAAATTATAGATACGTTGGAGACGTATCACCCCCTACCTCGTGGGCCCCCTGGAGCTCCTCCGACTCCAACTCCAACTCTAGATATTATGTTTCGGTGAGAAAAAATCAGAGAGATGAATTCATCACGTTTTACGATACAAAGCTGCCGCCAAGCCCTAAAACCTCTCGAGAGGGCTGATCTGGAGTCCGTTCGGGGCTCCGGAGAGGGGAATCTGTCGCCATCGTCATCATCAACCATCCTCCATCACCAATTTCATGATGCTCACCGCCGTGCATGAGTAATTCCATCGTAGGCTTGCTGGACGGTGATGGGTTGGATGGGATCTATCATGTAGTTGAGTTAGTTTTGTTAGGGTTTGATCCCTAGTATCCACTATGTTCCGAGATTGATGTTGCTATGACTTTGGTATGCTTAATGCTTGTCACTAGGGCCCGAGTACCATGATTTCAGATCTGAACCTATTATGTTTTCATCAATATATGAGAGTTCTTGATCCTATCTTTCAAGTCTATAGTCACCTATTATGTGTTATGATCCGTTAACCCCGAAGTGACAATAATCGGGATACTTACCGGTGATGACCATAGTTTGAGGAGTTCATGGGTTCACTATGTGTTTTTGCTTTGTTCCGGTACTCTATTAAAAGGAGGCCTTAATATCCCTTAGTTTCCGTAAGGACCCCGCTGCCACGGGAGGGTAGGACAAAAGATGTCATGCAAGTTCTTTTCCATAAGCATGTATTACTATATTCGGAATACATGCCTACATCACATTGATGAACTAGAGCTAGTTCTGTGCCACCCTAGGTTATGACTGTTACATGATGAACCACATCGGACATAATTCTCCATCACCGATCCATTGCCTACGAGCTTTCCATGTATAGTTCTTCGCTTATTTACTTTCCTGTTGCTATTGCTATCATCACTACAAAATACCAAAAACCTTACTTTTACTACCGTTACCTTTTGCTACCGTTACCACTACTATCATATTGCTTTGCTACTAAATACTTTGCTGCAGATACTAAATTTCCAGGTGTGGTTGAATTGAGAACTCAACTGCTAATACTTGAGAATATTCTTTGGCTCCCCTTGTGTCGAATAAATAAATTTGGGTTGAATACTTTACCCTCAAAAACTGTTGCGATCCCCTATACTTGTGGGTTATCAAGACTATTTTCTGGTGCCGTTGCCGGGGAGCATAGCTCTATTCTTTGAGTCACTTGGGATTTATATCTGCTTATGAAGAACTTGAAAAATCCGAGAACTAAGATTTCCCTCAACTATGAGGGGAGGTAAGGAACTGACATCTAGCTCTGCACTTGATTCACCTTCTGTTTTAAGTAAGTTTGCGACACCTAAACCTGCTTCTGCTATTCGTTCTGATATGTCGCATGTTATTGATGATGCCACTTCTACTATACATGATACTTATGATGAAACTACTTCTATGCTTGATACTACTGTGCCACTTGGTGAATTTCTTGATGAACAACTTGCTAGGTCTAGAGAGATTGAAAATATTGAATCTGATAATACTGATGAAATTGATGATGAAGACTTGCCTGTTATTCCGGAGGGTTATGTTTTTGACAAAGAAGCTTCTTTAGCTATTTTAGCTTGCAAAGATACATACGAACTCAAGAGGTTATTAGCTAAATGGAATAAGCAATCTCTAAATGCTAGAATGAAACTTGACCCTGCTTTTGCTACTTCACCTATCTGTGTTACCGATAAGGATTGTGAATTCTCTGTTGATCCTGATATAATTACTTTGGTTGAATCTGATCCTTTTCATGGCTATGATTCTGAAACTGTTGTGGCACATCTTACTAAATTAAATGATATAGCTACCCTGTTCACTAATGATGAGAGAACTCGCTACTTATATATCCTTAAAATATTTCCGTTCACATTAAAGGGTGATGCTAAGATATGGTTTAATTCTCTTGATCTTGGTTGTGTGTGTAGTCCCCAGGATATGATTTATTACTTCTCTGCTAAATATTTCCCTGCTCATAAGAAACAAGCTACTTTAAGGGATATATATATATAATTTTGTGCAAATTGAAGAAGAGAGTCTCCCGCAAGCTTGGGGAGGCTTCTCCAATTGCTTAATGCTTTGCCTGATCATCCTCTTAATAAAAATGAAACACTTGATATCTTTTATAATGGACTAACCGACGCCTCCAGAGATTACCTGGATAGTTGTGATGGTTCTGTTTTCAGGGAAAGAACACCGAGTGAAGCTGAAATTCTATTGAATAATATGTTGACAAATGAAAATAATTGGACACCTCCGGAGCCAATTCCTGAGCCTACTGCTAAACCAACTCCGAAGAATAGGGGTATTCTATTTCTTAGTCCTGAAGATATGCAAGAGGAAAAGAAATCTATGAAAGAAAAAGGTATTAAAGTTGAAGATGTTAAGAATTTACCTCCTATTGAAGAAATACACAGTCTTAATTTACCGCCTGTTGAAGAAATATATGATCTTAATCCATTACCTATTGAAGACACTCATGGTCTTGATAACCCGACACAGGTAGTAAAGGTAAAGTCTCTCTGTAGATATGATAAAGCTAAAATCCCATTTATTAAGTTTTCTAGCCCATGCTTAGATGAGTTTGATAAATTTATGGCTAAGCAAGAAGATTTTAATTCTTATTTTGGTAGACAACTGAAATACAATTCAAATATGCATGAACACTTGGGTGATTATATGGCTAATGTCAAAGGTGAACTTAAACTTATTAGTAAACATGCTTCTATGGTTACCACTCAAGTAGAACAAGTGCTTAAAGCTCAAAATGATTTGCTCAATGAATTGAATAGTAAGGATAATGATAATGCTGTTAGAGTTATGACTAGAGGTGGTAGAATGACTCAGGAACCTTTGTATCCTGAAGGTCACCCTAAGAGAATTGAGCTAGATTCTCAGTGAAATAATATAGATGCACCTAGTCCTTCTAAAATGAAGAAAAAGAAAAATGATAGGACTCTGCATGCTTCTAGTGATCCTATTGTTGAAACACCTAAGAACCCAAATGATATTTCTATTTCTGATGCTGAAACTCAATCTGGTAATGAACCTGAAACTAGTAATAATGTTGATGATAATGTTCATGATGATGCTCAACCTAGTAATGATAATGATATAGAAATTGAACCTGCTGTTGATCTTGAGAACCCATAATCAAAGAATCAACATTATCATAAGAAAGACTTTGTTGCTAGGAAACACAGTAAAGAAAGAGAACCATGGGTTCAGAAACCTATGCCTTTTTCTCCCAAACCATCCATGAAAAACGATGATGAGGATTTCGAGCACTCTACTGAAATGATTAGACCTATCTTTTTGCGTATGCGATTAACTGATATGCTCAAAATGAATCCATATGCTAAGTATATGAAAGATATTGTTACAAATAAAAGAAAGATACCTGAATCTGAAATTTCCACCATGCTTGCTAATTATACTTTTTAACGGTGTAATACCAAAGAAACTTGGAGATCCCGGTGTACCAACTATACCATGCTCCATTAAAAGAAACTATGTTAAAACTTCTTTATGTGATCTTGGAGCCGGTGTTAGTGTTATGCCTCTCTCTTTATATCGTAGACTTGATTTGAATAAGTTGACACTTACTGAAATATCTTGGCAAATGGCTGATAAATCAACTGCTATACCTGTCGGTATTTGTGAGGATGTGCATGTTGTAGTGGCAAACGTTACTACTTTAACAGACTTTGTTATTCTTGATATTCCCGAGGATGATAGTATGTCTATTATTCTTGGAAGACCCTTTTTGAATACTGCAGGGGCTGTTATTGATTGCACAAAAGGAAATGTTACTTTTCATGTTAATGGTAATGAGCACACGGTACACTTCCCGAGGAAACAACCTCAAGTTCATAGTATCAACTCTATTGGAAAAAATCCATCGATTATATTTGGAGGTTTTGAATTCCCCCTTCCTATTGTCAAGAAGAAATATGATATTCTTATTATTGGGGATGTGCATATCCCCGTTGAGGTAACATAGTGTTATTCGAAATTTCTCCGGTTCCATGTTATTCGGAATGAGTTCGTTAACAAGACTTGATCAACCTTGTTAGTGGATTCCTTTTGATGATCATGAGATGGATGACACTAGAAGGCACAACCTTCTGTACCCCACCTTTACTTTCTGTTATTTATATTAAATAAACTAAAAATAGTATTTTTTCTATCTATTATCTGATTATCCGTGCAATATAAAATACCCTGAAAATAAAAGTTCTCTAAATGCCCTGAAATTTCAATATGTTTTTCTGGAATATTTGAGAATATTTGGCACTGAGAACATTGCAGGGGGGTCAACCACCTGCCCACGAGGGTGGAAGGCGCGCCCCCTGCCTCGTCGGCCCACGGTGGCCCTCCTCCACTTATCCTTTCACCCACACACTCCTTCTTCCTCCCACAAACACGAATATCCAACTCAAACCCGAGTCCAAGCTCGTTTTGCTGCCATTTTCGATCTCCTTGCTCAAAGCACCTCTCACAAAACTGCTTGGGGAGATTGTTCCTTGGTATGTGACTCCTCCATTGGTCCAATTAGTTTTGGTTCTAGTACTTTATTAATTGCAAATTTGTGCTGCCTAGGTGACCATGTTCTTGAGCTCCCATGTCAAATTTATATGGTTCCAAGTAGTCTTGATGCAAGATATAGGCTCTAGGCACTTGTAGGAGTAGTTTCTATCAATATTATTGAGTTTGGTTTACTTTTATTTTAAAGTTACTAAAAATTTCAGAATTTTTTAGAAAATGATGAAGAGACTTTTGAGGGGCTCATCGAGTCGAAGCTCGAAGGAAAAGGCACCGAAGCCTAAGTATAATCTGCCTCGCACCGCGGAGATTTGGTCGTGTGAATGGCCTTCCGATGATTTCGTGAGAGCAGCCGGGATTTATGTAGATTTTCATGAATTGGCTAAGAATGCAGGCCTCACCGCTTTCCTCCATGACCAACGTGATCAGTATCTCTTACTCACAAATATCTTTGTGCAAAACTTTCATTTCCATTCTAGGAGCTCACCATGTACGGTGGAGTTTCATTTATATGATGAGCATAAGGAGATGTCACTTTATGATTTTTGTCGGGTTTGTTTAGTCCCTTCTGAGGGCAAGACAGAGGAACCACACCACGAGGATGTGGATGGGTTTCTTGATACTATCACTGTAGGGGGAACAAGGAAGGTTTCAGATACACGAATCACTAGCATACATTTTCCTGTTTTACATTATTTTGCATTATTTGCTAGTCGTTGTTTAATTGATCACAGAAACTGTAGAAACCTTAGTGTCCCTGATATTATTATTTTTCTCCAAGATTTATACGGTGATAACTCTGTTATTATGGGCGGCATTATTGCTAAATGGTTAAGTCAGAACCGTACCAAGGCCCCATCTTTGGAGGCATCTATGCTTCACGCCTAGCTGCACATTTTAACATACCTATTAGGCATTATGAGAAGGAAGAAAAAGTGTTGCCTCGTGTTTATTTAGATTATAAAAGTATGATGGCACATGATTTTATTGTTAAGAATAGGGAAGGAGATCTTAAATACAAATTGTTCTTTGATAAACATCATCCTGAGACTATTACCCTGCCTGCTCCTTCTTTGTTTGATTTATCTGCAGGCTAGTACCTTGTTCCGTTAAAGGCTATTCACGCCTACCGGAACCCTGTACCAGCTATCGAGCCAGAGCCAGAACCACTAGTTGATCCTTCACGACAGTCTAATTACCAGTGTGATCCGGAGATGATTGACAGCTAGTGGCAATCGGAGTCTTCGTCTTCATCGCAGTACGACCCCAGCTACTATTATGGATATCCGCTAGGCCAGCCGTGGCCATAGACCAACTTAGGCCAAAAGCCTAATCTTAGGGGAGTACGTATTTCCCACCGACATTACATTTATGCTCACACACTCATTGCTAGATGTCGGTGCTCATACTTTTTCATTATATCATCCATGCTAGTTTATTTTCTTTTTATGCTTTCCTTTTGTGTGTTTAATAAACCTTAAGAAAAAACCAAAAAAATTACTTGTAGCTTCTAATTAGTTTACTTCCAATGCTTGTAGTAGTAATTAAAAAGTAAACCCAAAAAGATTTCCTGTTCTTCTTTTACTTGTTGGGAGCTCTCCCGTGTAAATAGTTTTATTTCTTTTCTTTTCTTTGGGGGTCGATAGGAGAAGACCATAATTAAATTGTTGAAGTAGCTCTTATATGCATTATTGTTGATCTGACAAGAGAGCCCATATTGCATTGTATTCTCCTGTTAATGAATGCTTGAAGATTCCATCTTAGTCCAATGTGTGTGCACTATTATTATTATTATTATTCACATTGTTCGGTCGTGCAAGTGAAAGGCAATTATGATGATATATGATGGACTGACTGAGATGAGAAAAGCTGGTATGAACTCGACCTCTTTTGTTTTTGTAAATATGATTAGTTCATCGTTCCTGATTCAGCCTATTATGAATAAACTTGTTTGCAATGACAACTAGAGATCATAGTTTCTTGTGCCATGCTTGATTAGCTATGAGTTATAATGTTTTACCTTGCCTGCCAACATGCTATTAAAATGGTTGTGATGTGGTATGATAGGTTGGTATCCTCCTATGAATGATTTAAGTGACTTGACTTGGCGCATGTTCACGCATGTAGTTGAAACAAAATCAACACAGCCTTCACGATATTTATGTTCATGGTGGATTATATCCTACTCATGCTTGCATTCGGTGTTGATTAATTTTAATGCATGTTCATGACTGTTGTCGCTCTCTAGCTAGCTGCTTCCCAGTCTTTTCCTAACCTTCACCTGTACTAAGCGGGAATACTGCTTGTGCATCCAACTCCATAAACCCCAAAGTTATTGCATATGACACTACTAGGGAAAAGGCTAGCAGCAGCGCGGGTTTTAGGTGTATCAGTAGCGCGGGGACCGGCGCTACTAATAAGGCGCTACAGCTAACACATAGCAGTAGTGCGTGCTCACCAGCGCTACTGCTACACAAGTGTAGCAGCAGCGCGCTTAATGGAAGCTCGCTACTGCTAATAGCTATAGCGCGCTTCTCCTGTGCGCGCAACTGCTACTACCGCACTGCTGCTAACTTTTCTCTACTCGCTACTGCTAATTTTAGTAGTTTTTTTGGTTTTTTGGGCATATTTGTTTTGTATTTGAACAGGCTTTATAGAAGAATCTTTAGCACATACAAATGTCATCATGATACACATACAAATGCCAGCGAGACCACAAACGTAATCATAGCATATACATACAAATAGTCTCATCATAATCATCATCCAACACAAAGTGGTATCTTGTCATCATCTCGAAAATAGCGATACATGCAAGTCTCGAATACTTGCAACTACAACGTCAACCATCTAAACAAAGGTATACGCGAGAAGAGCTATCACTATGAGTGAGAGCGGAACTATGCAGTACATGAGGTGGCGGTTACGAGTCCTCTCTCGCGCTAGAGTGAACCTCAAGTAACTAGCTTCTCCTTCTTGTCTGCTTTTGAAGCCTTTATGGCTGGCGCCCGGGAACCAATTCACTTGCACCTGACACTCATGCCTCTCGTTGTACACCCCCGGAACCTTCCCTCTGTACACGACATAGCACTTCCATATCGCCATCAAGAAACTAGGTACCTGTAAGAGATGCATGTTCATGAAGAGGATGTACAATCATATATATGCAACAAAATATACTAGAGCAACACCGAAAAAGAAAGGGTTAGCAACTAGATGCATCATACAGTACGCAAATTAGTTAACTAGAGGTATGCAGGTCATCGTACGCAAACTAACAAAGTAGCGTTACGCAAGTTCGGCAGGGACCGTGGACATCACAAAGTTTCATCGCTACAAAAAGTATACAAGTTCAACCGACACATATCATCATCATCGGCATCATAAATCACTAGAAGTTCCATCCTTCCATATCATCGAGGATGGACCCTAGCTTCTTGAACGGCGTGAGGTCTAGACGTTGCATGCCTATGCGAGTTCGGACGTCAGCTCGCGATATAGGGCCGTGGTGGAACATCCCCTTCTCATCGACGACTTCTTTCATGATGATCGTCGCAATGTCGCTTTGGATGCGAAAGAAGTCATCTCTAAGTTTATAATCCGCTTCTCCATGAGATTCTAGCCACTTGTGGATATGATCATCATTTCTGCTTCTCATGCGAAGCTTTTGGTGATCCGTGTTGAACTGAATCATGAGATGGACGATGTAGAATCCATCCTTCTTGCTTGGTTTTGGGACATGGATGCAGGAGAAGTTAGTTTTATGCGCGAAACCCATCTTCTTGTTCCTTTGTTTCCTGATCTGCATGTGGCCACCTCTAATGCTGAAGCCTTGGAGAGCATCATCTAGAATATTCATTATGTGGGTGTAGTCTTTTTTCTCGTAGTCTCTGGAAGGGTCAAAATACACGGCGTGGGAGACTTGCGGGTAAAGAACGATAAGGACGGCGCGCCCGTTGCTGCAGGGAAAAGACACCTCAAATTATTCCCCATAGAGAGAGAAGGAATGATTGAAATGTATGAAAGGGTTGTCCGGAACTGACTTACTTTGGATGATAAGGCACGAGGACAATTTCCCGGTCCTTATTCTGTACCATGAAGTTTTGGAGGTACTCCCTAGCAGTTTCACGCTCAAAGTCGCCGAGACTCAAGAAAGACTCGTGCATGTAGTACGGATCCGCCACACAGATTTGCGAGACTTCTTCACTCTTCATGACGGAGCTCATATGTAGCGCAAAAAGGCGGACGATTGTAAAATCGAGCCGCCTTGTCAGAAACATCTCAAAGATATGGTCAAACCGCAGGAAGAACACCTCCGCGGGCCGTGTCTCGACGTAGCACTTCCCCTCAGGCACACGAGCCGCGTATGTCGGATATCCTGGATCCTTTGAGGCTAGTAGGCTTTTCTCAGTCGACAGCACATGGTCGTGCAGTCTCCTGAGATCCCCTGATAGTGCCTCCAGCGGTTTCGGCGGTAGCATCGGCTCGCCCGTGAGATGGAACATGGCCGCACCTTTCACGGGTACACGCTCTTCAGAATGCATCGTCTGGCTGCTATGTGCTCTGGCTTGTTTGGAGGCAGCTATCTTCCCCGATCTCTTTCTCTCCTTTTTCTTGGGCACACCTTCTAGACCCTTCCTTAACCCCTGCCCCAGTGTTCCCGGGCTAAGTACTGTACGACCCTCGCGCCCGGCTAGTTGAGCCTGTGTTGAGGCGGCATCTTCAGGCGTGTCCTGTGAGGATTTCATGAAGAGAGACTTTTTGCAATCCCTGTTACGACCTTCCTGCCCAGGCATATCATCCATGTCCTCATTAGCAAGCTGATAGCCCGATTCGTCATATGGTTGACTCATCAATTCTATGTCACATTCATACGCGTTTGTATTGAGGAAATCCATAGGGTCGACCTGCGTCTCATCATCCATTCTCTGTTCTACAGGACAAATTACATCAGCTAGTACTATTGCACCCCCTTCATCATGTCGTCTGCCGCTCTCACCCGGCACTACAAGAGCTGGTAATTGCGTAGGCGGGGTGGTGGTCTTCGCACATCCTTGTTGATGTATGGTTATTGGTGTGCTCTCAGCCGGCTCCAGACGAATAACATTCTTCGGCCATAGCAGCACCCAACCCTTGCAGCTTCCAATCCGCGGCGGGGTCTCGTCGTCCGCTCCCACATGCTGTACTGGAGGAGGCAAATCCTCGTGCCCCGATTTCACACTGGACAAGCTAACCCTGAAGTGCCCAGCGGGGATCGGCTGGTTGTGGAACGTGGGTTGCAAGGGGTCCATTATCATCCCCTTTCCCACGTCCACCTTCTGGCCTTTGATCAAGTAGAGTATGGTGCACGAGGTTTCTTTCGCCTGCAAACACATATGTGTGTGGCGTAAAATATCTGAAAGGCAACAAAAATGGAATATTATATATGTGTGTGTGTGTGTTGGTGTGACATGTAATTACCGTGATGCCGTCGAGCTCAGCCAAAGAAGAAGGCCCACCGAGCACGCCAGAGACTGAGGACGGGCTGCTATTAGCGGGAGCGGCTGCGATAGGAGGCCCGGTTGCATGGGCAAGTGATGGTGCGATGGTGTTGTTGTTCATGGAGTTGCTCCCGACGAAACTAGGCAACGGGAAATCATGTACCGTCTTGTCTGGATTTTCCTTCGTCCAATTGATGATAACTGGAACCAAGTTAGTAGCGAAATCATTTCTGCAGGCAGTTACAGCTACATTGACTACCTGCTGTAGCAACTCATATTTGTCCTCGGCTGCTTTTTTTGCGTCCTCAGCTGCTTTTTTCTCGACCGCAAGCTTCACCTTCACATCGATGTCCACCTGACTAAACTTCTTTTTCTGCTTCTTGGCCTCCGGGCCCTAATTGTAAAACACCTTCCACGTGGCACCGTCTCCAGTGCCGTGCACACGACCATATTGCGGGCGCTGGCCCAAAGGGAGTCCCTTAAGTTTGTTCAAGGCCCGGTTGAGAGGGGTGTCCCACTTGGGCCTCATCGGAGAAGTAGGCTTTCGGCTGCAAGCTGGTGTTGCTTCTCCAGTAGTCTAATCAATTTCCTCGTCATCTGGTCCGTGTAAAAAACCTTTTTCTCCTTGTCCCACTTGTAGCGGGCCCTGATGAAGTCACGCTCCAAGGGGTTGTTGAACTTCACGAAGGGGTCTGGGAGACCCGCGGCTTCACGATCCGCGTCCTTTTATCGAGGTAGCCACGGCTTCCGAGGTGATGCTTCCCTGTGTTCCTTTGCTGAAGGCTCTTCAATTTCACAGTCTTAGCCTTGGCGTCCTCGGTAGCACAAGTGTCCTTGAACTTTTCGAACTCCTCTTCCGTAAGTGTCGGATTTTCCTCTAGAATCTTGGACAGGGGTTCCTCAGCCTCAATAGCTCGTTTCACCCTCCCTTCCGAGGCGGCCAAATCATTGCTGAACATGCCCATGGCGTGATTGTTAATCTTTTTCATCTTCAAATCATCCCACGGTTGTTCTATGTTATCATTCCGGTCGGGGAACTTGAATCTCTTGTGCAACTTCGTTAGGAGCAACTGCGTCAAATGTTCTTTCTTCCTTAAGTCATCGTCGTTGATGCTCGCGCATTCCCGTAGGATGCATCCTACTTGGTTCCCATAGCACTTGCGAGGTTCTTTCGGCTCTAATGGCTCAAACTTGCCAGGTGCCATCTTTGTGATCACAAGTCGTCCAATCCCTAGTTTGTTAGGTTTTCCTATCCTCTGCTTCTTATGCTTCCTCTTTTCGGTAGCGGCATTGGCGCCGGTACCTTCCCCGCCGGTATCTTCCCCGCCGGTACCTTCCCCACCGGTCTCGGCACCGCCATCGCTATCGGCGCCGTCGGTGTCGATGTCGGCGTCAGTACCATCATCGAGGCGGACTAGCAAACCTTGCTTAGCAGTCAAAAAGTCGAGGTAGTCTTGTTCACCCTGATAATCCATCTCGTATGCATCTTGGTCAGAAGGCCCAGTTTCTTCGTTGTTCGACATGTTTCCTATGATTAAGTGTCCTCATTTATTTCTAAAAGTATGAATAAATGAGAAATGACATAAAAAAGAAATCTATGTGCCAGCACTCGATATGCCAACTATGTAGCACAAATCATGCCTTTATTCACGGGAAATTTCGGCATGACCTTTGCTAAAAAATGGACATATCGAGCGCCTGAAATTCACCGGAACGGAAATGAATCAACATTCTGGCGTAACATAGGCCACTCGGATCATTTACCAAACATGACATGTCCAAAACATGACATATCCACATATCACATGTCCAGTTCAAATTTGCATATAAATTCAGCTAATTTTGAAACCTATCTAAATTCATAACTAAATAG
This sequence comes from Triticum aestivum, assembly GCF_018294505.1. NCBI lineage: Eukaryota > Viridiplantae > Streptophyta > Magnoliopsida > Poales > Poaceae > Triticum > Triticum aestivum. Next base: position 529,836,330 of record NC_057812.1, read on the forward strand.
ATAACCTAATTAACATAACTAAAACCTAAGTAAATTAACCAAAGAACCCTAGCTAGCAGAGAGAGAGAGGGGGGTGGTTTAAAGAGGGTGCAGGGGCGAGGAGGCAGGCCCGACGACGGCCGAGGTTGGGAGGGGAGGAAGCAGAGGAGGGAGGCGAGGGCCGACGGGTCGGGGGCGCGCCGGGCAGGGCGAGCGCCGGGGTCGGGGGCAAGCGCGCCTGGGTCGGGGGCGAGCGCCTGGGTCGGGGGCGAGCACCGGGGCCGGGTCGGGCGCGGCGGTGCGACGGGGGGAAGAGAGTGGGGATTTGGGGGAAAAGAGGCGGGATGAAGCAGGGAGAGTGAGAATTTTGGGTTAAGTGGATGTAGCAGTAGCATGTTTAGACAAAACGCGCTACTACTATTAAAGGCAGCTATAGCGGTTTTATACAGAAACCGCTACTGCTACCTTGACTAGGTGTAGCTCTTTTTCAGTAAAGCACTACTGCTATAACCACTTTCCCTTTTTCTTTTCCTTTATTTTTCTCACTTTTCTTTTTTTTCCAAGAGCAGTGAAAGAAGGGAATGCGATATATATTGCATCATTTGATGGTTAAATATGTATTCAAAATAGGAACATATATATTACATCATTGGACCCATGCATAATAATCCCATTTTTGTTTGACCGATTCCTCAACGCTGACGTTTTCGTTTTTGATTCAACTTCTTTCCCTTCTTGTTCGTCGAAGAATAATTGAGCCCCTCATTGTGACTTTGCCTTTTCCATGGAGTATGATTTTTCTTAGGTAATGTAGTATTGATTCTTCCTTTGACGTATACTTCATTATCATCGTCATCTTCCCTCATTGGGTTGTCGTACTGATCATAGTCTTCCTCGTTGGCGACTCCATCCATTCCAATGATGTTCCTTTTGCCTCTCCTCACGACAACACGACTGGGATTGCATGGGTGAGTTATGAAGAAGCATTGTGTCACGTGCTTAGCGTGTACCCATGGCTCGTTTTTTGCGATAGCGTTCACGGTAGCGCTCTTGGCGTCGGGTATAGTCATGGTAGTGAAAATCCGGTTTTCTCTTTCGACATTCTTAGCCCATCTAACACGGAACATCGTCGTATTGTGCAGTCCAGAGTAGTCAAGCTCCCAGATCTCCTCAACCCTTCCATAAAATCGTTCAGTTGCGCCGTTGTCGCTGCCGGTCATGCATTCCATTGTCACCCCTGAGTTCTGATCATCACTGTCCATATCTTTGGCCTCCGTGTAGAACGTGTATCCGTTGATATCATATGCCTGATAGGTTACAAGGTTGGGCGAGGGGCCATGTGCTACGGCGTATATGAGCAATCCATCCTTAGAGCCCTCCTTCCGGGGATTAGCAATAATATGCTCTTTGAACCAATGCAGGAAAGTGGAGTTGTGCTCTCTAGTAACTTCGGCATCTGTCTTGCATACCCCCCGGTCATGATACTTCTTTGCGATAATTTCTTTGTGCAGTGCCACGAAAGGATCTACCTCGTCTAGATGTTGTAGCACTACCAAGTTTGCTCTGTCAAAGTCGCTGCGTCGATCTGAGTATGCCACGTGCAATTCCCTGCGACCGTTGCAGTGACCTTCTCCTTCGAGCCTCCCATCGTGCTTGTTAACGGGCAAACCAACACTAACACCAGGCGGCTGGTCTGCGCCATATAGAAAATTCTCACAGAAAGAGATGCACTCTTGTGTCAAATAGCCCTGGACGATGCTTCCATCCGGACGGGACATGTTACGAACGAATCCTTTGATGATCCCATTCATCCTCTCAAACGGCATCATGTTGTGCAGGAATGACGGCCCCAGGTCTATTATGTCATCCACAATATGGACACACAGATGCACCATGACGTCAAAGAACGCGGGCGGGAAGTACATCTCAAGCTCATTCAGTATCACAACGATCTCTTCCTGTAGCCTTCGGAGCTGCTTCACACTGATCGACTTTCGAGAGATGACGTCGAAAAAGTTGCAGAGACCAATAAGCGTGTCACGGACGTGCTTGTCCATTATCCCTCTAAGGGCAACAGGTAGTATCTGCGTCATCATCACATGACAGTCATGGGACTTCATCCCGCTGAACCTTTTCTTGTCCGTGTCTAGATATCTGCTTATCTTGCCACAGTAACCGGAACTAACTTTGACTCCGGTAAGGCACTTAAAGAATTGATGGATCTCAGCCTGACTTAAGGTGAAGCAAGAAGGGGGGCAATAATCCTCTTTCTTTATTTTCTTGCCCTTCTTCTCCCGTGCCTCTGTCTCCGTCTCTGTCTCGTCTGACATTTTACGGGGCGGCATGTGCAGATCTTCCCTGATTTTCAAATCTTGCAAGTCTTTTCTTGCCTTCGGCCCATCCTTGGTCTTATCCGGCATGTTCATCAGTGTTGCGAGCAAGCTCTCAAGGACATTCTTACAGATATGCATTTGATCAAGGCAATGAGGTGTATCGAGTTTGTGCCAGTACTCCAAGTCCCAAAACACAGACCTTGTCTTCCATACCTTCAACAGCGGCTCCGGCGCCTTTCTCATTATCTTTCCCGACGCGGGGCACTCCTTCCAGTTTTTCAATAGCTCATCGATTTCGGCACCGCTCCGCTTACGTGGAGGTCCTCGATGCTCAGCGTGACCATTGAATAGATCTCCACGGTTTCTCCACGGGTCGTCCTGTTCGAGCCATCTTCGATGCCCCATGTACACGATTTTCCTAGACCCGCCATCTTTCCTTAACATTAGCTGCTGAGACGTCGTATCATCCATGCACCGCGTGCATTCGCAATATCCATGGCACACCTGGCCTTCCACATATCCGTAACCGAGATAGTCCTGCACTGTCGTGATCAGCGCGACTCTCATGTTGAAATACTCGCCTTTGCTGGCGTCCCATGTCTTGGCCGGTGTTTTCCATAACGTGTCTAACTCCTCTTGAAGTAGCCCCAGATACAAATTAATATTATTTCCTGGTTGTTTCGGCCCTTGAATAAGCATGCTCATGTGAATGTACTTTGATTTCATGCACAACCAGGGGGGAGGTTGTACATCCATACAAAGACGGGCCATGTGCTATGGTTGGTGTTCTGATTGCCAAATGGATTCATGCCATCGGTACACGCGCCGAGCACGATGTTCCTTGCATCACATCCAAAATACCGATAGAAGCTGTTCAACGCTCTCCACTGGCTTCCATCCTTGACGTGTCTCAGCTTCGGATCATCTCCATCGTCGGGCTTCTTCCTCTCCGCGTGCCAGCGCATTAGCTTTGCTTCCTTGGGATCTACAAAATACCTCTGGAGACGGGGAGTGATTGGTAAGTACCATACCACTTTCTGGGGACATTTCTTCCCAGCCTTCTTGTATCGAGAAGCATTGCACACCGGACAGCTTGTTTTTTCCGTGTTCTCCTTCCGATAAATTATGCAATCGTTGATGCATGCATGGTATCTAACGTGTGGCAGATCAAGAGGGCACACGATCTTCTTGGCCTCATCAACACTACTAGGACATAGATTACCCGCGGGAAGAACATCCTTTAGGTACTTGAGATGCTCATCGAGGCTAGTGTCAGTCCATTTTTTTAGCCTTCGTCTTCAGGAGTTGGAGCGTGAAACTCAAGCAGGTCACCTCAGGATTGCAACCATCATACAATGGAGTGTTCGAGTCTACCACCAGTTGCTCCAGCTTAGCCTCCTCTCTAGAAGCAGCTCTCTCAGTACTCGTCTCCTTGCGAAGCAATGCTTGAACATGAGGGTCCCGCACGATTGAACTTAGTACCGACGAACTCTGCTGCGTGGAGTCCATGTCATTCTATCCGCCGCCATGTCCGACCCCTTCTCTGCCGCCATGTCCGGCCTCTTCCCGCCGCCATTATTGATCATCTCTTCGTCTTGCCCCGTGTCATCATTGCCTGCCCCGTCGGCATCCTCAACATCGTCATCCTCATCTTCAATTATCCACCGAGTATAGCCATCCATGAAACCAGTCATGAGCAGGTGCGCTTCGACACGACCATCGTCATGGGGGTCGAGCCAAACTATTCCTTTGCATTTTTGACATGGACATAAAACCTCTGTCAGGTTATTTTCCTTCATGTCCTGCACCGCCGACCGCAACCACCTGTCCACCATCGTTCCACTGACCATCGTCAACTCTGCATGGTAATAATAAACAAATTGATTATAAAAATGCATGCATTCATCAAAGTCATACAAAAATTCGGCATGACCTTCCTTAAAAATAGGACATATATAGATCTAGAGTTTGCCCGGAATTCGCCGAAACGGAAATAAATCGACATTTCGGCAAAACATAGGCAACTCAAAAGCACAATTTGGCGTCAACTCATGCCACACACAAAATTTCCATAAACATATCACACACACATAAACATATTTCCATTTTGCAAAAGCATGAAATTTTAATCACCTCTATCTCGAGATCGAGCACACGGTGGAGATGATGTTGTAGGGAGATCAAAAGTGCACAAATCTCTTCTTGACAAAGATAGATCTAGTTAGGGGCAAATAGGTCACTTAACTAAATTCTACATCTACCTAGCTACCTAATTTGGGAGGAGACAACTTCAACTAGTAGAGGGGGAAGGAAAAAGAGAAAGGAGATGCATTAATGGAGGTGGTGTAGTTATAGCTAGGAGTAATGAAGAGAGAGAAAGGTAGGTAGAAGAGGGAGAGTAATGGGGGAGAAGTATTGAGGAAGAAGAAGAGTGAGAGAGGGAGGATGTGGGAGGTAGGGGAAAGGGAGGAGAGGAGATGGGGAGGGGAGGTGGAAAAAGGTGGTGGGTGCTGCGTCTTAGCAGTAGCGCGGGAGCAAAAGTGCGCTGCTGCTAAGAGCGTAGCAGCAGCGCGCTTTCCTATCACGCGCTACTGCTAAACGGGCCAACCGTGTGGACAATTTCAAAATTAGCAGCAGCGACGTGACTAAAAAGAGCGCTACTACTATGGCATTAGCAGCAGTGCGCTTCCTGACGCCGTGCTACTGGTAAACTTATGTCGTTGTGTATTGTCAGTGGATTTTTGTAGCAGCGCGGTTTAAACATCATGCGCTACTGCTAAATTTGCACCAGTAACGCGCTTTCCGTAACCGCACTGCTACTAATTAGCAGCAGCGCCTCTTTTTATGCCGCGCTGCTGCTAAGATTCTGTGTATAAGGTTTTCCCTAGTAGTGTGAGTCCACCATACCTACCTATATACAGTATCTACCTGACGTTCCAAGTAAATTTGTATGTGCCAAACTCTAAACCTTCAAATAAATATCATGTTTTGTATGCTCGAATAGCTCATGTATCAACTAGGGCTGTCCGTATCTTCCATGTCCGTATCAACTAAATGGCTGGTCACCGGGATGCCCAGTCCCATGCTTTATGCAAATCAAATCAAAATAATTGCAAACAAAACTCCCCCTGGGACTCTTATTAGTTGGAGGAACTCGTTGTTTCGAGCAAGCCATGGATTGATGTTTGTTGGTGGAAGGGGGAATATAAACTTTACCATTCTGTTTGGGAACAGCCTATAATGTGTGTAGCATGGAAGATATCACCATCTCTTGGTTGTTATGTTGACAATGAAAGTATACCGCTCAAAATATTATTCACCTCTATTTCAAAACCGAGCTCTGGCACCTCTACAAATCCCTGCTTCCCTCTGCGAAGGGCCTATCTATTTACTTTTATGCTGAGTCATCATCCTCTTATTACAAAGCACCAATTGGAGAGCACCGCTGTCATTTGCATTCATTATTGTTAGTTTACATTGAGTATGACTTGACTGGATCTCTTTTACTACGAATTACAATGTCTAGTCGGTCCTTGGTCTTTAAAGGTCCTCTGCATTTATGTTTTGCGGTCTCAAAAAGGGCTAGCGAGATAGCATCTTGTTATATCATATTATGATTGTTTTGAGAAAGTGTTGTCATCTGAGATTTATTATTATTGCTCACTAGCTGATTATGCTATTGATATGAATAAACTTGAGACCTAAGTGTTATTGCGAATGTGGTTAGTTATAATCTTTGCTGAAAACTTGAATGCTGGCTTTACATATTTACAACAACAAGAGCAAACAAAGTTTGTAAAAGTTTTTCTTTATCACTTTCATTTTGTCAACTGAATTGCTTGAGGACAAGCAAATGTTTAAGCTTGGGGGAGTTGATACGTCTCCATCGTATCTACTTTTCCAAACACTTTTGCCCTTGTTTTGGACTCTAACTTGCTTGATTTGAATGTAACTAACCCGGACTGACGCTGTTTTCAGCGGAATTACCATGGTGTTATTTATGTGCAGAAACAAACATTCTCGGAATGACCTGAATCTTCACCGAGCAACTTTTTGGAAAATATAAAAAATACCTGCAAAAGATGAAGGCCAGGGGGCTCACCACCTGTCCACGAGGGTGGGGGCGTGCCTGCCCCCTAGGGCGCGCCCCTACCTCATGGGCCCCCTGGAGCTCCTCCGACTCCAACTCCAGCTCTATTTATTGTGTTTCGGGGAGAGAAAAATCAGAGAGAAGAATTCATCACGTTTTACGATACGGAGCCACCGCCAAGCCCTAAAACCTCTTGGGAGGGCTGATCTGGAATCCATTCGGGGCTCCAAAGAGGGAAATCTGTCGCCATCGTCATCATCAACCATCCTCCATCACCAATTTCATGATGCTCACTGCTGTGCGTGAGTAATTCCATCGTAGGCTTGCTGGACGGTGATGGATTGGATGGGATCTATCATGTAATCAAGTTAGTTTTGTTAGGGTTTGATCCCTAGTGTCCACTATGTTCTGAGATTGATGTTGCTATGACTTTGCTATGCTTAATGCTTGTCACTAGGGCCCGAGTGCGATGATTTCAGATCTGAACCTATTATGTTTTCATCAATATATGAGAGTTCTTGATCCTATCTTGCAAGTCTATAGTCACCTATTATGTGTTATGATCCGTTAACCCCTAAGTGACAATAATCGGGATACTTACCGGTGATGACCGTAGTTTGAGGAGTTCATGTATTCACTATGTTTTAATTCTTTGTTCCGGTACTCTATTAAAAGGAGGCTTAATATCGCTTAGTTTCCGTAAGGACCCTGCTGTCACGGGAGGGTAGGACAAAAGATGGCATGCAAGTTGTTTTCCATAAGCACATATGACTATATTCGGAATACATGCCTACATTACATTGATGAACTGGAGCTAGTTCTTTGTCACCCTAGGTTATGACTATTACATGATGAACCACATCCAGCATAATTCTCCATCACCGATCCATTGCCTACGAGCTTTCCATATATTGTTCTTCGCTTATTTACTTTCCCGTTGCTATTGCTATCATCACTACAAAATACCAA